>NC_088874.1:4660616-4960616 GCF_032884065.1 Artemia franciscana | reverse complement strand
CAACGTGGTTTCTGAAGCAACAGATCAGTTGATACTAATCTGCTTGAATCATATGACTATATTACAAAACTACTGAGTTGGGAATCCCTGTTGACATGACCCTTCTTGATTTTCAAAAGCATTTGACAAAGTCTGTCATAAGAGACTTGAGCATAAACTACAATCTATTGGTTTGGAGGAAAAAATTCTTAAACGGATTCTAAATTTCTTGAGGAATGCAAGTGAGACTATTTGATGCAAATAACAATCCTATCCTCTCCTCCTCTCAGCTTGTTATCAGTGGGGTTCCACAGGGTAGTATGTTTGGCCCCACCATGTTCAATACTTTCATAAACAATGCTCCTATAGTGCTTAAAAGCAAAATGACACTATATGCCAATGATTCCAAGGTAATTGGTCCAGCTGGCACTCTTGAGGATACTTCCCAAATTCAGAAAGACCTTGATTTCCTTAGCATGGGGGTGAAATCTTGGCTACTCGCTTTCAATGTGTCAAAATGTTGTGTTTTACACTTTGGACACAAGAATATCAATACAACTTGCTCTCTTTACAGTTAGCACCTTTCTCCAGCGTTGAAAGAACATGACCTAGGAGTAATTGTTGATGAGCATCTTAAATTTAGCACTCATTCAAAGAAGGCAGCAGCATCAGCTAGCTCATCACTAGGGCTCATAAAAGAACATTCTCCTCCTATTCTCCTAAAATTCTTAGCCATTTGTATAAAGGACTTGTTCAGCCAAGAATGGAGACAGGTATGGTCCTTGCATCCCCCTTTTTCAAAAAAAGATGTTAAAATTCACAAAGATGTCCAGAGAAGAGCAACTAAGAGGGTGAGTGGACTGTATGAACTCCCTTACCCTACAAGGCTATGTGAGCTGAAACTCCTAACTCTGGTCTATAGAAGAACATGGGGTGATGCTGTTATGGTTCATAAACTTATTAATCCAAAGGCACTTCCTGATCTCCTTCCTCTGGCGTCTCAGGATTCTTGTACAAGGGGACATAACTTGCAGTTATCCAGGCATTTCTCCTCAAAGCAGCAATGCACCCATTTTCTGACCAACTGTGTTGCCAACCTCAGGAACAAACTACTGCCAGATACTATTGCTGCCCAAACCACAAACAGCTTTAAGAACCCTCTTCACAACAAATGGTTAACTAAAGAATGGAAGTATATTATAATATTATAGTAATTATAAAATTATACAAGGCTCTCATCAGACCTCATTTCGATTTTAGCATGTGTCTTGCTGGTCCTTCTTATCAAATAAAAAAAAACAAGTTTTTTTAAATGAAAGTAAGGAGCAACATTAAAACTTAAAACGAACAGAAATTACTCTGTATATGAAGGGGCTTTTCCTCCTCAATGGTCCGCTCTTTATGCTAAGGTTTGACTCTTTCTCTTAACTTTTTTTTAAAACAGTAAGAAACTTTAGCATAAAGAGAGGGCCGTTGTGAAGGAAAAACTCCTTTCATATATGGAGTAATTTCTGTTCGTTTTAAGTTTTAATGTTGCTCCTTACTTTCATTTAAAAAAACTTGTTTTTTTATTTAATTTCTGGACGTTTTTGAATTAATGCAGGTTTTGATCTTGGCTCTCCACACATAAATAATTAAAACCAAATTTTGATATTAATTAATTGCAATTAATCGGAAGATTTTGAGAAAAAGGAGCGAGGGAGGAGGCCTAGTTGCTCTCCAATTTTTTTATTACTTAAAAAAGCAACTAGAACTTTTACTTTTTTACAAACGTTTTATTGGTAAAAAAATATACATAACTTACGAATTAATTTACGTAACAAACTTCTATATTCGTATGTTTTTATTACGTGCATGAGGGGGTTCAACCCTCGTCGATACCTCGCTCTTTACCCTAAAGCTTAAATGTTGTCCCAATTCCTTAAGAATGACCTCTGAATCACAAAGGTCGTAGAATAAATAGTTGAAATTACTAAAAATACTTTAGCGTAAAGAGTGAGGTATAACGAGGAGGTAAACCCCTCATATGTGTAATAATTATTTGTTCGTTTTAAGTTTTAATGCTGCTCAAAAGCTTTTATATTTATTTTTTTTTAAATGATGCTAGAAAACCCTGCACCCCTTCACTGAAATTCTCTTCCCCCATGACAAGTTTCTCCATGAAAATATCCTCCCATGTAACCCCCCCTCAAATCTCCCCCCTAAACAAAAAAAAATCCCCCTGAAAACGTCTGTACACTTCCCAGTGACCATTACTATATGTAAACACAGGTCGAAGTTTGTAACTTGCAGCCCCTCCCATGGGAACTGCAGGGGAGTAAGTCTTCCCTAAAGACAAAGTTATTAGGTTTTTCGACTATGGTGAATAAAATGGCTATCTCAGAATTTTGATCCAGTGAGTTTTGGGAAAAATGAGCATGGGAGGGGGCCTAGGTGCTCCCCAATTTTTCCGGTCAGTTAAAAAGGGAAGTAGAACTTTTAGTTTCCGTTAAAATGAGCCCTCTCGCGACGTTCTAGGACCACTCAGTCGATACAATCACCACTGGAAAAAAAAAACAAAACAAAAAAACAAATAAACACGCATCCATGATCTGTCTTCTGCCAAAAAATGCAAAATTCCACATTTTTGTAGATAGGAGCTTGAAACTTTTACAATAAGGTTTTTTTGATACGCTGAATCTGATGGTGTGATTTTCGTTAAGATTGTATGACTTTTAGGGGGTGTTTCCCACTATTTTCTGAAATGAGGCAACTTTTCTCAGGCTCGTTACTTTTGATGGGTATAACTGATCTTGATAAAACTTGTATATTTAAAATCAGTATTAAAATGCGATTCTTTTGATGTAACCATTGGTATCAAAATTCCATTTTATAGAGTTTTGGTTACTATTGAGCCGGATTACACCTTACTACAGTTTGTTACCACAAACTGTTTGACAAGATGTGAGGCTCATCGAAAACGTACAGAGACGAGCAACAAAATGCACAAGAAGTCTATCATCAACCACATATGAGGACCACCTCAAGTACCTCAAACTACCTACTTTGGTTTACTGATGCTTGCGCAGCAATATGATGCTTACTTACAAGCAATCTAAATCTAAAACTCGCCAAACATTCGTTTCAAGAAGAGTCGTAAATCATTGGAATAAACTGAAAGATTCAACTTTCAGTGCTCCCTCCATCCAGTCCTTCAAAAACCAACTTGACAAAGAGTGGGAGAAGAAGCAGTGGAGGTTTGACTGGCAGTCATCAACTCAAGAGCACTACAGGTCTGGAAGACCTTAAAGCTCTCAGATGGATTAAGGTAATTAAGGTAAGGTAATAACTGGGAAGCACTTGAATCAGCAACATCAAACCACTAGTCAAGTGCATATATTAACTACATGTCATGTATTATCAACTCTGGAGTTTCTATAAGGAAAATCCTTAGATTGCTCCAAGCTGCAATCTAAGTTAATGCATTAAAAATCATAATTCCAGCTTTGCAAAACAGTATATATTAATAGTTTCATAAGAAAAGACTATTATCACAAAAAAATTGCAGAAGTCCAAATTTTGGAGTCAATAAATAAAAATACGAATACAAAACATAATGAAAAAAAACTTCACTAAAATTGCCAAAATTATAATAATCATAATGCAACCTTATTTGTTAATCAATAATTAAAACTGGAAAGTGTCATAGCAAGTTCAAAACATAAAAACTGGGCATTTAAAAAAAGGGGAGGGACCACTGATTGAATACAAAACCTCCACAGCAATAGTGCCAAATCAAACAGTTTGTGGTAACAAACTGTAGTAAGGAGCGACCTGGCTCAATAGTAAACAAAACTCTAAAAAACGGAATTTTGATGCTAAAAGATATGGATTCAAAAGAATTGGATTTTCATGCTGATTTTAAATATATAAGTTTCACCAAATTTAGTTTTTGTCATCAAAAGTTACGAGCCTGAGAAAATTTGCCTCATTTTTGAAAATAGGGGGAAACACCCCCTAAAAGTCATAGAATCTTAACAAAAATCATGCCATCGCATTCAGCGTATCAGAGAACACTGTAGCAAAAATTTCAAGCTCCTGTCTACAAAAATGTGGAATTTCGTATTTTTTGCGTGTTTATTTGTTTTTTTTTTTTTTTTCAGGGGTCATTGTATCGACCAAGTGGTCCTATAATGTTGCAAGAGGGCTCATTCTAACGGAAATGAAAAGTTCTAGTGCTCTTTTTAAGAGACCAAAAAATTGGAGGGCACCTAGGCCCCCTCCCACACTCATTTTCTTCCCAAAGTCAATGGATCAAAATTTTGAGATAGCCATTTTATTCCGCATAGTCAAAAACCATAAAAACTACGTCTTTGGGGATGCCTTAACCCCCACAGTCCCTGGGGGAGAGGCTGCAAGTTACAAACTTCGACCAGTCTTTATATACAATAATGGTTATTAAAAAGCATACAGACGTTTTCAGGGTTTTTTTTGGTTTGGGGGTGGGTTGAGGGGAGGGGGCTATGTGGGAGGATCTTTCCTTGGAGGAATATGTCACGGGGGAAGAGAAACTCAATGAAAAGGCACGGGATTTTCTAGAATTACAATAAAAAAAACAATGAAAAAATAAACATGAAAAAGTTTTTAATTGAAATTAAGGAGTAGGCTAGCATTAAAACTTAATACGAACAGAGATTATTACACATACTAGGGGTTCTAAAAATACTTTAGCACAAGGAGCGAGGTATTTAGGAGAAGATAAATACCTTGCTCTTTATGCTAAAGTATTTTTAGTAATTTAAACTATTAATTCTATGGCCTTTCTGATTCAGGGGTTATTCTTAAAGAATTGGGACAAAACTTAAGATTTCGTGTAAAGAGCCAGGTATTAACGAGGGGACAAACCCCCTCATATACATGATAAAAATATAAGAATATAAAAGTTTGTTACGTAAGTTGATTCTTAAGTTACATATGATTTTTACTAATAAAAATGTTTGTTAAAAATTATAAGTTCTAGTTGCCTTATTAAGTAACCAAAAAATTGGAGCGCAACTAGGCCTCCTTCCCCGCCCCTTATTTCTCAAAATCGTTTGATCACAACTAAGAGAAAGCCATTTAGCCAAAAAACGAATTAATATGCAAATTTCATTTTAATAATTTACATGCAGAGAGCAAAAATCAAACATGTATTAATTCAAAAACGTTCAGAAATTAAATTTAAAAAAAAATAGTTTTTTTAACTGAAAGTAAGGAGTGACATTAAAACTTAAAACAAACAGAAATTACTCCATATATGAAATAGGTTGTCCCCTCTGCAATCCCTTGCTCTTTATGCTAAGGTTTGACTCTTTGCCACAATTCTGCTTTTTAAAACAATTAAAAGCTTTAGCATAAAGAGCAAGGCATTGCAGAGGGGACAACCTATTTCATATACAGAGTAATTTCTGTTCGTTTTAAGTTTTAATGTTGCTCCTTTCTTTCACTTAAAAAAACTAGTTTTTTTATTTAATAATAAAAGAGGAGAACAAGGAGGGGAGTGATTTTTTTCTGTAATGAAGGTGACAAATTTTTTTTTGTATCCAGAAGAATAGCCTTGAAAGGGAAACTAGGAAGAAGGAGACAAGGAAACAGCCCAAAGAGGACAGAATCTAGGTGGTAAGTGTCTTTTCAAAAGGTGAGTTCCATGTGGGGTTTGTTGTTGTATATTTTTAAAGAAATGTAGGCACAACATACCTCTCCTGCACTACAGCATTTCTAACCTGGTTTTTTTATAAGAAATTATTATGGAACTTTACCTTCTTTGAAAATTATTTACAGGTTTTTGTTGTACAGATTGATATTTATCTTACTCATCCCTGGAGATGATGCCAAAATGCCTAACCTGATAAGGAAATTCAAGAAAGGGGTAAACAAAGGAAGTATACATCATTAAAAAGTGGGAAAGGGGTGTAAAATCTACTTAAGAGCTTGAAAGAGAAGATAGATGCAGTAGCTTTATGGATGATGGTTTTAACATGAATATGCCACTTTAAATTAAAAGAAATTGTGATGCCATTTAATTCCAAGGAGGACACACAAATTTCAGGAGGGACATAATTAAGAAAATGAAGGAAAATTTAAGAAAGCAAATTGGCAATATCATATGCTTAGAGGGTTTTAATCTCATGCCTGAAAACAAGGAACCTTCTGTTGTGTCATTGAGGATGCTCATTGAATTTATTTAGCAAGTTTCAACCATGCAAAGTCATCAACAAATTTTGTATCTGTCCAGAAATTGTAAATATTTATATTAATAGAGCATTCACAAAACTAAGAAACAAACTGACCTTTAGATTCAGAATTTCATCCTGAATCTAAATATGATATTTGTTTCTATTGCAAATGTAAATTCTAAATTAAACTAATTTAACCTATCCTTTCTAACCTTACCCAAATATATAGCCCATATTATTTATTTCCTATGCATTGATTGATTCTTGATTTTGTCACTATCAATTCAATTTAGGCTACAGGTAGATCAGTTTTAACAATACTGATGCTAATACAGTTATATCAGCTGTACATGAAATAAGAGAAAAAAGTACCATTGGCCATATGGATCTGTAAATGGCTTAAAACTGAATTTTACAATGAAAATGATAAATTTATAGCAAACTGTATAACTCACTTTTGCATAAAATGAATATACTACTTGATGCCTTTTTTATGCTTTTTACAAATATGACAATTGTTTCTATCTTAAATTGACATTTAAGCACTTTTTAGCTCTTAAAAATGACAAATTTTCAAAAAATTATGACAGTTCATATAACTAACTTACCAATAAAGCAAACATACCACTTGATGCCTTTTTTTATGTTCTTTATGAATATAATAGTCACTTCTACCACAAATTCAAGTTTAAGTTCTTAAAAATGACAAATTTTCAATTAAAGTACAAGTTATCTGTCATTTCCAACAAAATAATACTATGTTTTCTCTGTGCCATTTTTGACAAAATAATACTACATTTTCTCAGTGCAAAGAAGAAAACACTGTAACATTGGTAAAATTAATTTATCCAAATTAATGTTGGAAAATCAGTGCTTATGGATTATATAACATTAAAAAAATGGATTTATAATGAAACAGTAAGTTTGAGATCAATGTTTTCAAGTTTGAGACAAATGTTTTTACCCTCTTTTATACCACATATTTAGGTCATTTTTAAGAGCTCCAAAAGTGCTTAAATCTGAATTTGAGGTAGAAGTGATTATTATATTTGTAAAATAGCATAAAAAAGGCATCAAGTGGTATATTTACTTTATATAAAAGCCAGTTGTATGGTTTGCTATAATTTTACCATGAAAACAAATGTCATATTTTATTCCAGCATATAATTCTGGTTCTAGAGGTACAAGTCTGTTTCTTAGCTATCTGTATACTCTGTTAACATAAATATTTAGGCTACCTAGGAAATTCCTTAGCCAGGGTGTTAATCATGACTGAGAAAAGAAGGGGGCTTAAGAGCACTCCATTGTAGACAGGAAAGGATTGGAATAACAATTCAGTTGCTCAGCTCTGTATGGTCTACTTTAAAAGAAGGATGGAACCAAATTCAGCAAGGAGAACATAGGCTATCCTGTGATTCAACAAAACTCTCTTTGCTTACATTGAAAAAATCCTTGGGTAGGCTATATGATTGGCTTATGGTTGTTTTTTTTTTGAAAATCCATCAAGATTCCTATGTAGCAGTTTAATCCATCAATGAAATCTCCACAATGCTAATAAATTATTAGTCCTTGATATTTAGGCTACTAGCATAGGCTAATTGGAAAATCTCTCTAAAAATGTCTCTAGTCCTGTATTCAAGATACAGAAAAGTTCAAAATAACAAGTAATATTTATTTTACAACATTAAATATGAATTATCTTACTGGAGCATAATTTTAGCCTAGTAACTATCAATTGAAGTGGGGTATTTTCCCCCTCAATTTACAGCCCTAGCCTAGGACTTAAGCTAGATATACCGAGAGCACAGCCTATGGAGAAAAATCAAAATAGATTCGTACGACTTAGTTTTACAGCTTCCTCTAATAGTCTTTTTTGATTATAGGCTAATTTAGGTTCCAGATGATTCTATCACCGAGTTTCAATTAGTCACTACTCTCGTCTGGTAATTTTGAAAAATTGTACTTTATAAAATGGAAAAGTCAAAAGTGCGAATCACCGAAGTTTTTTCAAAAGTTCTTCACGAGCAATGTATTACAAAAAAAAAAACACTTTCACAAGCTTCGAAGGGCCGAATTTAAATTTCGGGGTCAATAAATAAAAACATGACAAACATAAAATAATAAAAACACAAGCAAAAAATACCATAATAAAAACTGTCAAAGTTAAAAATCATTTGTTAGGCAATAATTAAGAATTGGAAGTATTGTAGCAAGCTAAAAACGAAAAACTGGACATTAAAAAAAAACGGGGTAGACATGTGAAAAACATGCCAAATAATAAAATGGGAAACTAGAGTGATGTTTTTTTTTTCTAATGAAGGGAACAAATAATTTTTATTATCTATATATACAGAATCAAAATTCGAGAAAATGAAGGAATAGGCTGGGAAACGACTCAATGATAGCATAATTCAGGTGGGGAGCATTACTGAAAAAGCAAAGACGAGCATATAAACTTGACCTGTCTTTAAAGCATTTATCTTTATGAGTGAAAGTCATTTATTATCATCATCTTTTTATTTATTACCAATAACAAAAAAGGGACAGATCCTGGAAAAAGCGGGAGTAAAAAAAAAGAAAAGACAGAAATAAGAACACTTCTTAACAGTTACAAACAAAGCACAAACAGAAATGACCAAATATGGGAAAAGTTCTGGCGTTCATTAGAGAAATCAAAATACACTTTTCAATTACCCCAGCCTGGTTTACCAATTGATACTTTCTTTGCAGAAAAGAGTACTTATCCAAGTTGGAAGCTCCTCTAAACACTTCGCAAATTTAAGATAAAGGTGAAGAACTTGCTTTCTCTTACCATGATTAAGAAAAGACCAAACAGGAGCAAGGGATAGTAAGTGAAGAGCTGTTAGGCTATAATGTAAACTCAGAAACGAAATGTTTGAAGTCAGGGAGTTATACACAGCCCGGATTTCACTAGCATAATTTTTCATTGCCAGGATAACAGTTTCTTTCAGGTTTGCTCCAATAGGCATGCCCAGGTAAGTAAGGCTGCTAGAAAAATGAACCTCAGAGCCGGATAGACTTATTGAATTCATGTTTCCTTTATGGTTGATGGTAGAACAACTGTTTTATAAGTATCAAAGCTCAAACCGATGTGTTCGTACTCTTCTTGGAGATGCTCAAAAATCAAAAAGCATTTTTGGAAACTGCAGGAAAGGCTCTGTAAATCATACTTCCTTTTCTTTTTGCTTGAAACACTACTGTTGAGAATTAAGCTACCAACGTTGGAATTGAGCTAGTGTGATGTCTTCTAATTAAGGATATAAGCTGTTTCCTTTGCAGGAGGGGGAATGGCAATAAAAAATAATATGTTGAATATATTTTTCATGTACGTGGTGGGATGCGCAAAATTTTACGCTCAAATTTCATACAGTTAAGTTCTTTATCGTAAATAACTGAATGGTATTTGATTCTGTAGTAATCCGTGTTAAATGATCTGTTTCTAAGCGGGATCCTAATTGTCAGTTTTCTTTGTGGAGAATACAGGTGCTACTGAAATCATAGATTTTGCAATTTTTGGATTTTGTTCCGCATGCTGGCATACGACTGAGGCCTATTGGATGTTTTGCTAGCAATTTTGTTACCTCTAGTGCCAACCTGGCTAAGTGTGCGCTGAAACTTCTCTTCAGTATTCTATGCTTGGAACGTTTTTAAAGGAGTCCATTTCACCTTAAGTTTTAATTAGAAGAATGCAGATTTACAGTTGTTTTTACTTCTTTTAGTGGACGACAGCCAAATTGTGAATTTTGGGCTTAATCACAAACAGAGCTTATGCAAAAACATTAGTTCCTTCCACATACAATAAGTATACTCTACAGATGTTTAACCGTCCTATCTTACATTGTTTAAGAGATGAGTCGGGTATCTAGCTGCATTTGACTATGTATGATCATATACTCAAATCAAAGTTAACTATAAGCAAAGAACAAACATGTTAAAACGTCTCTTCACAAAAATGTCAACACGTTTGATCGGATATTGAACATAATCTATACAGTTCATATCCATTTTTTTACCCCATCATCGTCTGAGCTTTCTTATTTGTTTCTTTCCAAGAAAACTTGGTGTTCAATCCATGAGCAATATCGCTGCTCAACTTTTGCATGTATTACACCCATTATGCTGTTTAAGTGATTAGATAAAAAAAAACAAGTTTTTTTTAACGGGAAGTAAGGAGCGAAATTAAAACTTAAAACGAACAGAAATTACTTCTTATATGAAAGGGCTGCTTCTTCCGCTCTTTACGCTTAAGTTTGACTCTTTCTCTTAATTCTACTTTTTAAAACAGTAAAAAAACTTTAGCGCAAAGAGCGGAAGAAGCAGCCCTTTCATATACGAAGTAATTTCTGTTCGTTTTAAATTTTAATGTCGCTCCTTACTTCCCGTTAAAATAAAATTGTTTTTTTTTTATATTTAATTTCTGAACGTTTTTGAATTAATGCATGTTTGGATTTTGGGACTCCGCGGATGAATACTCTTCCAAATATCTGTACTCTTCCAAATAACCATTACTATATGTAAGCACTGGTAAAAGTTTGTAATTTGTGGCCCCTCCCACGGAAACTGTGGGGGAGTAAGTCGTCCCCAAAAACATAGCTATAAGGTTTTTTTGACTACGCTGAATAAAATAGCTGTCTCAGAATTTTGATCCGTTGACTTTGGGAAAATAATTAGCGTGGGAGGGGGCCTAGGTGCCCTCCAATTTTTTTGGTTACTTAAAAAGGACAATAAAACTTTTCATTTCCGTTAGGATGAGCCATCTCGCAAGATTTTCGGACCACTGGGTCGATACGATCACCCCTGGGGAAAAAAATAAATAAACACGCATCTGTGATCTGCCTTCTGGCAAAAACTACAAAGTCCACATTTTTGTAGATAGGAGCTTGAAACTTCTACAATAGGGTTCTCTGATATGCTGAACGTGATGGTGTGATGTTTGTTAAGATTTTATGACTCTTAGGGGTTGTTTCCCTCATTTTCTAAAATAAGGCAAATTTTCTCAGGCTCGTTACTTTTGATAGGTAAGATTAAACTTGATGAAACTTATATATTCAAACTCAGCGTTAAAATGCAATTCTTTTGATGTAGCTTTTGACATCAAAATTCCATTTTTTAGAGTTTTGGTTACCATTGACCGGGTCGCTCTTTACTACAGTTCATTACCACGAACTGTTTGACCATGTTTGATGACGTTAATGTGTTGTGGAAGCCTGAAAAAATGAGGGTGTGTGAGCACAAGCACCAAAAATATTAGTACAAAACAGTTATTTCAATTGGACATCATAATTACTTGAGTCTTGTTTGTGGTTCTTGCGGTGCCAGAATGTAGATCAGACCAAATGACTGGCATGATTTTCCGCTTTTCAGCGCCAACGCTGTGAATTAACTTATGAGAAGTTCAAATAATAGCCTCTAATGTCTCAGTATTATAGAAAAGAATTGTCCAGGATTAAACAAGAAACAGAGGACATATAATTAGCTCTACACAAATAGTCTTTAAAGTTAGTCTAGCTTATTTTTAACAGCTTTTATCAGTAAAGCTTGTAGCCTATCATTTGATTTTGAGCTGTTTGGTTTGTATATTTCCCAAGTAGTTTGGCTAACACTTTTTTTGAGGGGGTTAGTCACATTTAGTTAACAACTATAGGTTAAAATTCTAGTTAATTGACTTCTTGCTATCTCAGAAAGGGTATATGTTAGGAAAATGAAACTTTCAGGGATGGGTCTACAGGCTTAAGTATGTCCCGGGAAGGCATTTTAAAGTAGCCTACCTATCTCTTTAAAATTCTAGTTAATTGACTTCTTGGTATCTCAGAAAGGGTTTGGGTTAGGAAAATTAAATTTTCAGAGACAAATCTACAGACTAAAGTATGTCCCAGGAAGGTATTTTGAAGCAACTACCTCCACTCCTTCTCCCTCTAGAGGACCCTGGCCTTTGATGACCTTTTAAAATATGTGTGTTATAAAAGTGAAACCTTGCAAAATAGATCTTCTGCTTAATTGAAGTACAATAAAATTGTTTTCAGCTTCATAACTTTGCTCAATTCCATTTTATAAGGTTTTGAAGATATGCAAAAACATTTCCTAAATTAAAAAAAAAAAATCAACATTGATATGGCTCAAAATTCTGCTCAAATAACAGAAATTGCATTTTCAGAACTAAAGGCAGAGAAAAAGCAACTAGTAACCAAAAGTTAAGGTAACATATTGTTTTGTCAAAATTTCAATAGGTAATAGACCTGTCATGTAGGCAAATTTCAGGGCGCTCTAGAGGGATAAGGAGTGGAGGTGGGTACTTTAAAATACCTTCCCGGGACATACCTTAGCATGTAGACCCATCCCTGAAAGTTTCATTTCCATAACCTAAACCCTTTAACTAGAATTTCACCCCTTCTCCCTCTAGAGGGCCCTGAAATTTGCCTGCATGACAGATCTATCCCTACTGAAATTTTGACAAAACAACATTTTACCTTAATTTTAAGTTACCAGTTGCTTTTTCTCTGCCTTTAGTTCTTAAAATGCAACTCCTGTTATTTGAGCAGAATCCTGAGCCATATCAATGTTTTTTTTTTCAAAATTTAGGAAATGTATTTAAATATCTTTAAAACCTTATAAATTGGGATTGAGCAAAGTTGTGAAGCTGAAAACAATTTTTTTGTATTTCATTCAAGCAGAAGATTTATTTTGCAAGGTTTCCCTTTTATAACACACATACTTTTAAAGGTCAGGACTCTCTAAAGGGAGAGGGAGTAGAGATAGGTACTTCAATATACCTTCCCATGACATACTTTATCCTTTAAACCCATCCCTGAAAGTTTCATCTTCCTAACCTAACCCCTTTTAAAGATAGTCAAAAGTCACTAAACTAGAATTTTACCAATTATAGGTCTAAAATTTATAGTCTAGGCTATGCAAAAAATAAGAGGTTTGGCAATTGTTTAGACAAGAGGTGCATTTGGAGGAAGCACTAAACAATTAAGAAAACCCCTTCAGGCCTAAAACAATCATTGATCCCTAGCATAAATACCTTAATCTGTAAAATTCCTATCTGTACTTTTTGCTATCTTGGAATGGGGTTAAGGTAAGAAAATGAAACTTTCAGTAATGAATCCAGGACCAAAAATGAATCTGTTCCTCTCTGATTTCTAAGTCATATAAATTTGCCAGCTTGACAGGTCTATGCATATTGAAATTTTGATATAATATTGTTTACCTTAATTTTCAGTTATCACATTCTTTTTCTCTAGTTATAGTCCTGAAAATGCGATTCCTGTTATTTGAGTTGAATTTTAAGGCATATCAGTGGGTATTTTCTAAATTTTGGAAATGTAGGCCATATGCTGATCTTTGTAACCTCATAAATTGGGATTAAGCAAGGTTGTGAAGCTGAAAACAGTTATCTTGTACTTCATTTCAGTAGGAGATCTCTTTTGCAAGGTTTACTTTCATAAAATATAAATTTTTAAAGGTCATCAAAGGTCATTGCCATCTAGAGAGAGAAGGAATAGAAGTAGGTACTTTAAAGTACTTTCTAGGACATAATTTAGTCTGTAGGACCATCCCTAAAAGTTTCACTTTCCTAACCTAACCCCTTTACCAGATAGCAAAAAGTAGCTAATCTAGAATTTTACCAGAAACGCTATAACATGATCCCAATATTAGCAAAATCAAGAAATAGAAAAACACATGAAAACAAGTAATTTTGGCCATATATTTCAACATTAAGGGGGCTGGGGGTAAAGTATAGTGGAAATGCCTTGAAAATGGTCTAACTGCAAATTTTTCTTTATAGGCTATTGTGAGGCAAGAATTGTCTTCTTAACAGAGGCCTATTTCCTTTCAATGGACCCAATTCTAGGCTTATGCTGTGCATTGCTTTGCTTTATCATCCTGCCATATAGACAGAGTTACAAACCTAGGGTTAAATATTTCAACAGCAAATGGTTATAGCACCCAATTAATCTGTATATTTTGGCATTATAACCATCAATTAGGTGTTACATCACATCACTATTGAACAAATATAGTTTGGAATTATACAATAATTCCAACTATAATTACATAATTAAAATAATAATAAAAAACCTATAAATAAATACAAATCAACACCAAAAGATAATCAAATAAATAATGCTGACCAAGGATGAGGTACAATTGACATAGAAGAACAAAAATCATGTAGCTTTTTATCAATAAGACATATAGTCAAAACTAACAAATACAAAGTAGAAACAATAGGGAAAATCTTTTCAAGACAGTGAATCTTTCTCACATTTTAATGTAAGTTTATTTATATATATATAAATATATATATATATATATATATATATATATATATATATATATATATATATATATATATATATATATATATATATATATATATATATATATATATATATATATATATATATATATATATATATATATATATATATATATATATATATATATGTTTTTCTTTCTTGTATTGTGCTGAAGATGGCCCTTGGACATAGGGCCAAAATATCCATAGATTTGATTTCCACTGTCTTGAAAAGATTTTCCCTATTGTTTCTACTTTGTGTTTGTTTGTTATGGAAAGGCAGTGTGGTCTTTGCTGCTATTTTGTCTAGCCTATGGGGAGCAGTTGACCTATAATATGTTTTATTTTGTTACTTTAGGTAAAAAACATGCTAATATTATCAATCAACAAAGATTTTTAGAATCCTGTAGAAATGAAAACTTTATTTCCAAGTCTTTAAGATATAAATTACATTAAATACCCAGAAAGAAAAAAAATGAGTTCTGGTTGAACTCTGTTGAAGTAAGGATGCTAGGGCTGTTTTAAAAAAGTTTTCTTTCAAAAAAACATTGAGTTTTAATACTCACATTTTAATGTAAGTTTGTTTATATACATATTTTTTTTTCTTTCTTGTAGTGTGCTGAAGACAGTCCTAGGACATAGGGCTGAAATATCCACCGATTTGATTTCCACTGTCTTGAAAAGATTTTCCCTAATGTTTCTACTTTGTGTTTGTTTTTTATGGAAAGGCAGTGTGGTCTCCATTGTTATTTTAGGCAAAACTAGGTGGAATTTATTCATTAAGTAACTATTTCTAGTCCAAGGTGGGTAACTGAGAAGGAATTTAGCATAACAAAAGTATGCTCTATGAACAGATAGTTTCTAAGGCTCACTAAAAAACTGCCGAACCAGGCAAAAAGCAAGGAGATGAGGTACAATTAGGCTATTATAAATTTTTGCAAAAATAGTTTATTTATGCATTTAAAATTAGATACAATTGAAGCATAAGCAATTCTCAGTTTTTTCTTCAAATTTGCAAGGGATAATTTTACAGTTTCTTTCATATTTTTTTTCAATAGGCATTCCAAGGTAAACTAATTTTTGAGAAAGGGGGACTTGAATATTAGCTAAAGATGAAAAAGTATTTGTCTCTTTAAAATTGAAAGCTACAAAAGCAGTTTTTTCTAGATTGAAAGAAAGCCAACTGCTTTTTCATACCCACTAAAAGTACAGCTTAAATTAAAAACTTAATCTGCAAAAGTCATTAATGACAATTTAAATCCATGGTAAATGTAACTTAAATTAACAGAATTTTGGGCATGTAAAACAGGGTTATTAAGTAAAAATAATGAGTTAAGGCCACCTTGACAGACTCCTCTCAGAATATCAAAAAGGGAAGATACCTCCTTTAACTCTGCCTTAAGGTGATGGTACATATACAGAAGGCATTTTACTATACACAAATTTAACCCTCTTTTATATGTTTCAAGTAAAACTTGAAAAATTCATGAGTCAAAAGCTCAAGCAGCATCTAAAACACAAAGGATAATATGGGATCTACTTCTTGCTACATCTGCAAGAACATTCATTATAGCAAAAAGGGTATGCTCCTGGCTTATATTCTCATGATGACCAAACTTGTGGAGTGGGACATAACATTTAGAAACAATTTCATCCAAAATCACAGACTCAAATAATTCAAAAACAGTTCAGAAAAACTGTTATAGATCAGAACAAATTACATGCTGTAAAATCCTTTTTGCCTTTTTTGGGAATAGGTGTTATTTGACCAACTGTAAATTGATAAGGAATAACTCTGTTTTCAATAAACATTTGAAAAAGTAGAGATAAATGATTAAAAAGAAAAGCACTTGCATAATCAAAATGTCTGTCAGTAATTCTATCAACTGCTATAGAATTTCTTTTCTTTAGTTTTTTACAATAAAACAATACATCACTTAGCTTAATTATAAATGTTGGAGGTTCATATTTTTTTGGACAAGCCCTTAATTTTTTTTCAAATTTTGATTCAAGAGCAGGATTGGGAGAAGAAAATTCATGCTTATAATAGTTATATCTACTCAGGCTCAGGAATACTATTTGTCCAAATGTTTTTGTTTTGGCAGAAACTGAGTAGGAATTTGCTAGGCTTTTGCAAGCATTTATGAACTTATTCTCTGATTACAAAGAGTAGTAATTAGTTGGCAGATAAAAGCTTATACAAATTAGGTCCAAAAACTCAAGGAGATTGACAGGAAATTGTGAAATGATAGCTAATATGCCTGAAGGTTGGCCACAACACCTGTTCATTTTTGCTGGGTGAAATAAGAGATAAGAATTATTTGAAATACTGAGTAGATTTTTCCTTTCATCAGATAAAATATGTTCTTGCAGAAAAATTATTTTGTTTGTACTTAGAAGTTCAGAGAGAATAGAAGAATAGAATCGGTTTTATTTGCACAATCTCTCGTAGTCATAAAACTAAATGGCGCTTGTGCTTACAAAAAAAGGATTAAATCAAACGACAAAAAAAAACAGAAGACAAATAGGATAAAATCAACAATTGTTATACTTTGATGCAAAGAAAGGGATGAATGAGTTGGAAAAACGATTTGTGTGTGAAGGAGGTGCTGCTAATCTGTCAATTTTCTTCAACCTACTACTTCGATGTTTCACTAAAACTGGTGGTAGTATCGATCTGTATTTATCACTTCTGAGAAGATATTGGCCAAATTCAAGGATCAAACTGAGACGACGCTCTTGAAGAGAGGGACTGTGTAAAGTGGATAATGCTAACTTATATTCGGTAAAAGCATTGCACAATAATACTTTGACTGCTCTTTTTTGTATTGACTCAAGCTAGTCACTTAGGTAAAAGGCGTTATTGACTTGTGGGCCCCATACAGGACATGCATACTCTAAAATTGGTCGAATGTAAGTGAGATAATATAAGTGAGGACTAGGCCTTGGTCAACCACTTTGCCATTGATATTCCATGATAAGAGACTTGGGGCTCAAGCCATTATGCTGACCTAACTTTACTTAAAAGTCCTTGGGCAACTGGACATCTGAAGCTTTAACAGGGATGATCCTGTGATTTGCAGAATGCACATTTCTTGTAACTCTGACAAGGAGATGTTTTGGAGCATGAATTACCATGGTCACTGTAGACTCAGCAAGCAGCTTCATTTTTGCAGCTACTGGATATATGCCTGTAAGCTTGACACTTGAAACATCTCACTGGGAGGTTGAGATACTCAGCTACTTTGATCCTCTCATATAGTGTGAGTGGGGGATTTTTTATGGCACTCATAAGGTCAACTTTTGTTTCAAATTTCAATCAAAATGAGTGGGTATTGCCAATCTGTTTTGAATTGACAAATTTTGGAATCAATGTGTAAAGTTCATTGTCATTTGTATTGCTGGGGACAAATCAAGCAATACCAAAGTGAGAGGGGCTCCTGATTGTTACAGAAAGAGATTTATCACCATTCTGAAAGACCATGATAAGAGTTTCCACATCAGCCTTAGCTGTAACAACTCACCAATTATCTTTTCCTGAACTTCGACAATTTTAAAGCACTCTCTGAAACAAACTTTTTCCAAAAAGTCTTTCCTCAAATCTGACTTTGTGAGGTCAGAGGGCAAATTCTTGAGTACCAGTGCATATGAGGGCTTTGTTTCAGTAACTGTAGGAACAATCAATGCGGCAGGAGGGTCCTTATTCAAGAAATTGTCTCGCTTATTACAAACCTCTGTAACTTTTCTGGTGATTACTGCTGCTATCTTATGTGGAGAGATAGGGACTTTGTCAGGTTCAACTATCACAAAGACTGGTAGCTCACCATTACGTTGCTCACAAAGTTCAAGTACATTAACATTTTGTTAATATTATCTTTGGCACTTTTTTTAATTGACATTCTATTGGTGTAGTGAGCAGAAGACCACAGTATCTCCTTAGCCTTAATTATATTGTCCTTCATCAATAAACTCACATGCTTTACAGCTTATCTCATCCCTCTTATTTTCAGATTTTCAAGCACAATTTAAAAGTTCAATATCACATTCCAAACTAATTTCTCCAACATAGCTATTGCAGATAATATCTCACCAACAAAAATACTAGTAAAATTGAATCATATCCAAGTTATTAAGTCTTTGTATGAAAATCTTTGTACTTAGTAAGTCACTAAGTCCCTAGGGAATTGACATTCAAATATCAAAACTATCAATTAGCCAACAAATGAAAATAATCCAATTATGAACGAATTCTCAATAAATGTCCATAAGGAAATCACAAGTTTGAGCTTACTGTATTGTTATATCCAAAACTAAGGTATTTACCCAACAGACTCTCAAGTAAGACTGACTCAAGTTACTCAAGTAAGACTATATATACTTTTAAATTGCCTTCCAGAATTTTAAGGGCGTTTAATAGGCTAAAGCTTTAGAGTAGTGGCCTTCCAGAATGAGACATAACAACAAAAGTAGATATTTGTAAATTGCTATATTTATGCTAATTTTATGGTTTTGGTTCTACTTTTGAACATTTACTGCAGCCCTCCAAATCAGTAAAAGCAGTATCAATTTAATAGAAACACAGTATTGTTGTTGACAACAAATCAGAAACTTCTATCCTACCCATAATAACATTTAATCCACACTTGGAGGCTGGAAGACCCTTACATTGCTTTACACAAGCAGTTGGCTCTTTTGTTGCCAAACTTTGTGAGAAAACTCTTTGTCATTCTGATTTGCTCCAAAGTCAAAATGAGCTATTAGTAAAGAACAGCCATGTTAAAACATCTTTTCACAAAACTGTTAACATGAATGATTGGAAATCGAAGATACTTTATACAATTCATATCCACTTTTTGCCCTAACATAGTCTAAACTTTGTTATTGATTTCCTCCCAAGAAAATTTGGTGCACAATCTACAAGGAAAATTGCTGCTTTACTCTTGCATGCATCACACTCAATCATGTGATTGAAGTACTTGGGAGAGAAATTGTATTTGTAGCTTGCAGGGCAAAAAATGAGAGAAAACAGCATGAGAACAAAGTTTGGTAAATCGATTGAATGTTCAGAAGTAATAGTCTTACAATACAGTAGGGCATTTTGTGTGCCAATAATCAAGTGTTAGTGATTGCTAACCATTTTATGTTAAGCTGAAGATACTTAGGACTACATTTTGATTTGGAGGTCTGTTTTACAAAGGTTTCTGTTGAACTCATATATTAATAGTCTTCGTTAATTTTTTTTACCAGGTCCTGATCCAATTACAACTACTACTACTAACAACTCACTGCAGTACCAAGCCACCTGAGGCCAACACAGCCATGTATTCTCCTCCTTCATCCCAATCTATTCAAAGCCTCCCTCTTTACATTCTCCCACCCCAACTGCAGATGACCTGCTTTCTGTTTAGCCCTAGATGCTTGGCCAAAAAGGACAATCTTTGGCAAGCTGTCATTCTTCATTTGGGAAACGTGCCCTAACAATATCAACCTTTCTCTCATTATAACTAGAGAAAGCAGGATTCAACCATACTTTTCATACTGCCTACTGTTTGAAATAGAGTTAGTCAGCTGTGTACCAAGAACAATCCATTGTCTAGCAAGATAGTCTAGTCTAGACTATTGTCTAGCAAATTGTCTAGACTATTGTCAATTGTCTATATATTGTCTATATAAAATTGTCAAAAATTGTCAATATAAATTGTCTATATAAATTACAATTGTAATTACAATATACAATAAATTAATATTAATATTGTAATAATTAATATTGTAATAATTACAATAAATTACAATATAAATGTACAAATTGTCTATATAAATTGTCAATTGTCTATTGTCTAGACTATTGTCTAGCAAAAGTCTAGCAAGTCTTCATGTGCTTTTTGGGGTGCCCATGCTTCAGAACCGTTTTTTACAGCTGTCATCATTGTAGCTTCCAATATTCTAATCTTTGTTTGTAAACTTGGCTTTCTATTGTTCCAAACTTTTTTCAACTGTGAAAAAACATCCTGAGGTTTGGCAATTCTACCTAAAAGTGTTACCAATCACTGCACCATGCCTTGAAATACAACCCGGCTTAATCATTTCTCGTGCTCCACATCATCAAGCTATTTCAAGCTACTATGTGCTGTTTTATGACTAATTTCATGATTTGGAGAGTACTTAGTTATTTGATTATTATGCAACACTTAGCTGTGTACTGGACAAGTAGCCTATAGAGCTATGAAACTGAGAAACATTTGAACCAAGCCCATCTGCCCTAGCTGGTGTTCGAACATTTTAAAAACTTTCTTTTCTGTATCTCTTCATACTTTTGAGCATAATGTACATAAAGCCAGTACCAATAGAGCCACCTCTACCAAATCTGCTGAGGTACCCTTTGTAGTGTTTTGTGTTTGTGCTTGCTTAAGTAGTGCTTCCTTTTTTATTGCTGCTGAGTGCAGGGAATGATAGACCCTAAACTTCTACTCATAAGGAGCTGTGCAGGGGATGCAACTCCATCTGTAGGAGTATTCTGGTATTCCAATATACCAAGATATGGGTCTGTGTTGGACTCTATTACTTTGAACATGATCCTGCTGGCTATGTCCACAGCCTTCTCAGCATGACCATTGGACTGTGGAAAATTTGTACTTTAAGTCAGATGCTGAACATTCCATTTCTTTAGAAAGGACTGGAATTCTTCTGATGTAAACTGTGGTTCTAATGTTAACTGTGGACTATATTTTCTCTTGAATGCCATTTCTGGCAAAATGAGCCTTGGGCTTCTGTATAGCTTCTGCAGACGTCGCCAGTTTGACTGAATCAATTTTGTGTAAAGGAACTACAATAGCAACTGGTCACTGAGTAGTCTCTTCCTTTGATCTAGCAAAAATCAATACCCACTTATTCCCAAGGATACTGTAGGATTGGCTTCAATATCAGTTTTTCTTTCTAATTGTCTCTGGAAAACTTCCCACAAGTTTTGCAGTTCTTTGTAGATTCTTTGTTTAATTCGTTTTATGATTCTTTGAAAGAAGTTATCTTTGATACATGTAATGCACCCCAGTTGAATCCAGCATCAAAAAGAACAACCCCTTTGAATCCTTGGATGACCCCTGGACTTCTTAAAAGTTGGAGGAAGAAAAATTATCTTTGGAAGGCTTACAGGTGCTCTAAGCCATTTTCGCGTGATTCTCGGCTTCAACTTTTCAAAGCTTATAGAAGAGTTTACAATTCGCTTTGCCGAAGGGCTAAATCGTTATTTTATCATAGAAAATTCTCTGCATGCAGTAAAGACATTAGGAAGACATGGCAAGTAATCAATTCTGTTATCAGGCCATCTTTTCTGCCTCCTTCTGTCCCTTCAAGTGTTGTGATTGACGGGAAAAATGTAGAGGGTGAGCTAAAAGTTCAATATGCGTTTACTTCCTATTTTGCTAATATCGGCAAAACTACAGCCTCTTCTGTAAGTCCTTCTTCTTCTCTACCTGATTTTAGGTCTTATCTAGGACCACCTTGTCCTAAATCAATGGCATTGGAACCTGTCTCTGAAGCTGAAATAGCCAAAATTGTCAATTGTTTGAGGGGTTCTTCATCCTCTGGCCCAGACTGTATTCCGACTAAGGTTGTCAAGTTCATTCTTCCTGTCATTTTGTGTGCCCTCACGAGACTTGTCAATCTTTCTTTTGAAAATGGTGTCTTCCCAAGTGCTCTAAAGCGTGCTCGTGTTATCATCCTTTTTAAAGGTGGATCAAGGAATGATCCTGCAAATTATCGTCCCATATCTCTTTTATCCGTGTTTAGTAAAATTTTTGAAAAAGCTATGCTTTCTCGACTTCTTGATTTTCTTAATTCTAAACTCTTTTTTCATGATTTTCAGTTTGGTTTTAGGGCCAAACATTCAACTGAGCATGCATGTGCAACTCTCTTGAATTATTTAAATTCAGCTCTTGACTCTGGTTTGATACCTGCTGCTCTTTTTCTTGATGTACGAAAAGCGTTTGACTCATTAACACACAAGATTCTTCTTCTGAAAATGTCCCATATTGGAATAAGAGGGAATGCTTATTCATGGTTTCTATCATATTTATCTGGTCGAGTCATCTCGGTTCATCCGGACTTTTCTAATCCTTCTGGAATAGAGTTTGGTGTTCCACAAGGATCTGTCAGTGGGCTGATACTCTTTTTAATCTATGTCAATGACCTTATTAATGTGGTTAAAAATTTAAAACCTACCATTTGCTGTCGTCTTTGTAAACCAGTATTCGTTACTAGCTGTGACAAGAGTTTGTCCTTACCGGATACACTTATTGCTTTTGCTGATGACAGTACTTTCGGCACAACTGGTAGAACTGAGTCTGATCTTCGTTCAAGGATGATAGCCCTTTTTGAAAGAGTTATCCAGTGGTTTGATGTAAATTATCTTGCCTTAAATGTCGAAAAGTCATGTTTTCTCATTTTCTCCAGAGTCTCAAAGGCTTGCCCTGATTTAAATGAAATAAATGTATCAAGAGGTTCTCTAAGTAGACCTAAGGATCGTTACGTTCGATTCCTAGGCATCTTGCTTGACGAAAATCTTTCGTTCAAGTATCATATTGACCTGATTAAAATGAAAGTCTCCAGGAGTCTTGGAATCCTTAGAAAGCTCAAATATATATTTCCAGGGTCAATTCTTAGACTCTTGTTCTGCAGCCTAGTTCAGTCTTATGTTTCATATTGTTCTGTTATTTGAATGTCAACTTTTCCCTCATCTCTGAAGCCACTTTCAAAACTTTATGATAAAGCAAGGACTCTTATTCAGGAAACTAATCGTTTTTCACTTAAACCCTTGCTTGATTTGAAATCTCTCTATTTTCTTTCTTGTTCTTCTTTCGTTTTTTTACAGTTGCACGGCCATCTTCCTGCTGTCCTATGTAATAATATATCTTTTGTTTCTGATCAATCGACTTATCATCTCCGCACTTCCAACAATTTACTGCTTCTTCACACACCGTCAGTGAGGTCTGATTTCAACCCTCTGACAGCTTGCAACAGGATCTGGAACACACTCCCAGAGTTCGTACGAAGCTGCCACTCGTTTGGTATGTTCAAAAATTATGTTAGAGATTTTCTAGCTAGTAAACAATTTTGTTTGTTTGTTGTTTTTTTTTTGTCTTTATTTTTTATTCCGGTTTCCCTTGGAGTTGATGTCTCTGGATTGAGTTGGATATTTAATTGAGCTGGTGAAATCATGTGCTACCCCCTGCCTAGCTTGTCATTTTTTGGAGATTATTAAGGTGGGCGACTCAATTTTTGGTTTTTGTTTATATTTTTTTGTTGTTGGTATTTTTTTCTCCCCTGTTCTTTCCCGGCCATGGAGCCTTACGGGGGAGATTGTCTTGAAGTAATTTTTTTGTTTATGGATTTTAATGTAAATAAAGAACTCAGAAACAGTACTTCTGACTCTTTGCTTGCTTTTCTCCATTCCTTGGTGTGTTATGTGCAATTGCTGCAGTATGTCCCTTTGCAGTGCTCCAGTGATGACAACTCTACTTCCTTTCAAAACGATCTCTAACATTCCAATAATTTTGTATGGCAGTGGAACGCTGGTGCTAGTGATTTGGCCATTCTTTTTGTATGATCAAGCCAAGTTCTATCATAACTGGGTATCTTCTATTCTCCTCATTCTTATCACTAACAGGTATGCTTCTCACAATAGATTGGATATGGAATTCAATATCCATTGAGTATTTTTTGTTGAAGTGTGGTGGATGCAGGCTTGACAGCATGTCAGCTACAGGCAAATACTTCCCTCTAGTACACTGAACCATAATGTCATATGGCTGTAACTCTAGCATCATCCTTTGGAGTCTAGGAGGGGCTTGACATAGTAGTTTTGACAATATGGCCTCTAATTTCTTATGATCTGTATGTACAGCAATTCTTCTACCATAGACAAGTTGGTGGAATTTTCTACAGCCATAGAGAATGGCATAAAGATCTTTCTCAATCTGGGAATAATTGTGTTGATGTTAGAGCTCTCGACCCAAAAGCAACAATTTTCCCACCAATACTAAATTCTGCTCCAAGTCCATGCCTGGAAGCATCTGTTTTCAGCTGAATAGATTTTGCCTTAGCATTGAAAGTTGTCAGGCTATTACAAATTGAAGTTTCGATTTTATCCATTGCTGTATTTATTTGCTTCTTTATAGTTTCTGCAGCCATTGCCAGTTTGACTCAATCAATTCCTATAAAGCAACTGATTACCAAGTAGTATCTTCCTTTGATTTTGTAAAAATCAAGACCCACAATCCCAAGGATACTGTGGGATTGGCTTCAATATTAGTGGTTCTTTCTGATTTTCTCTGGAAAAATTCCCACGGGTTTTGCAGTCCTGGGTCAGATCTTCAATAGCTGAATTAATATTTGGTCAGTAAACAGCACTTCTGGCTCTTTGCTTGCTTTTCTCCTGAATGGAAAGTTTGAGGATGACCAGTGTGGAATGTATTTTGACAGAAAGTTGGTCATTCCAAAGAATGTGATCAGTTCATCTTTGCTTGCTGGCTGTGGCATCTCATTTATGGCTTCAACTTTGGAAGGGTCTGGTTTGATGCCATCTGTAGTAACCAAATGTCCAAATTATGGCATGGTTCTAGATCGGAATATACGTTTTTCCAGATTAAACTTGGCCCCAACTTGCTAGTCAAAAGATATAAAAAGTATTTCTTTGAGGGTTGGACTGAAAGCTACAAACAGTATTTGTTATTGAGGAGTAGAGAGACATATTTTGGGAGGATATTATTCTGATGAGGGGGAGGTTACATGGGAGGATCTTTCTATGGAGAAATTTTTCATGGGGAAGCAAATTTTCCATGAATGGGAAGCCAGATTTCCTGTAGTTATATTAAAAATGATCAGAAAAAAATTCAAGTGAAAGTTAGGAGTAAGATTAAAACTTAAACCAAATAGAAACTAATACATATATGTGGGGGTTGCCCCCCTCCTCAATACCTCGCTCTTTGCACTAAAATGTTTTTATAATGTAAAAAAAACTTATTATTCTAATCAAACAGCTCATGTGTTTCAGGAGTCATTCTTAAATAATTGGAATACAAATTCAAACGTTAGCGTAAAAAGTGAAATATTGAAGAGGGGGGGGGCAACTCCCCTCATATGCATTCATATCTGTTTGTTTTAAGTTTTAATCTTACTCCTTACTTTCAGTTGGTAAACTACTTTTTTGTATTTAATCTGTCTCTAAGTGAATTCAGGTTTCTATTATAAGCATTAAGATGGTCTAGAAATTCTGTAAGCTCACTTTTACCATAATTCCAAACTGACATAACACCATCCATGAAATGCCCTCAACAAATATAATACATAAAATATGAATTTAATGTACAGTTCTTAAAATATTCAACATAAGTATCTGTAAGTAAACCTGATAGAGGGGCTACCAAAGGGATACCCTTTATTTGTCCATAAAATGAGTCAAAAACTGAAAATAGTTGAAATACTTTTTGTACAATCTAACAAAGTTCATTGAAACATCACTTCAAGTTAAGCTTATTTTTTGATTAGGTGATAATTGTTTTAGAAAAGTCCATAGAAACCCCACGCAAAATAGTAGATACCGTCACATTGAATATAACCTTCTTCTACAGGTTAAAAGAGGCATTGTGATGTCTTGTGGATAGAGTCCTTAATATTTACTTAGACCATATATTCACAATAATCATGTTTTAACAGACATATTTTTGAGAATGGTTATACTGTCTCTTTCACCAATAATGTAATTGCTTAAAGACTAAGCTGACTTTTTCTTGAAATCAGAAGTCTCATACTTGTGGAGGATTCCAAAATCAAATCCTCAAACATGGTTTAACTCCCTGACATTCCAAGGTTAATGCAAAAAAAAAAGTTTGTCTACAAAATAACTTTTCTATTACTTTTAAAAGTAACTCAAATGTTATGAATCTCGTTGTCTTTGGTAAAGATTGAACTTCAGGTACTTGCACATGAGAGACATATCAAATATTATGCGATTACAGGAGCTATTACATCATTAGAATATATCAAAACTTAGGAAATCATCTAAGGCATCACAGTGACAGTATAAGAGAAACCTCATATTGAGGTTTCTCTTTTGATTCAGCTCTGAGTACAATATTTGTAATAATAAGGTTTAACGACCCAGGCTACATGCAAATAAAGCAGCACATGAGAATGGTACAAACGTAAGCATAAAGTAAGCACAGGTATTATATAAGCTTAAGCATGGTAGAGGAGCACAAGCATAGCAGGATGCTGGATCTTCTTTCTTTTATCCTTTGAAAAAGACCCACACTTCTTTGAGGCAAACACTAAGCAATCACTAGAAACAAGCTCAGCTGGTTTACACACTATTATTGACTACCTTCAGAAAAGTTTTATTTGAATCAGTGTCTTCTAGAAGTTCCTCATCAACTTTTATTTTTTTTTTTTTTTTTTTTGTAAGATTGATACTGACACAATAATTACTGGTGAAGGTTTCCTAGCTTGTGAAGTTGCCGATATTAAAATATGGATCCCTATTCCTTTTATGCTCTATTAACTCGTATAACTCTTTTACACATATATACATTCTTCAATATACCTGGCAGTTTCGTGTGGTAACATAAGGTTAGGTTATTAGGAATTTGCTCAAACCGCAGTGGAATTCACTTCTATACTATTCAACCTTATACTTCTGTAACTATTCAAGCTTATAAAAATCGCCATCTTGTCTCTGTGGGGAGTTAGAAACTGGGAAAGTAAGTTACCTCTTGTATATTTTCCCCCACTTGAGTCATTGCTCCTGGAAAATTATTTGTTTTTGTGTAATGTCTACCAAATTTTCTTCCATTACTATGACTTACTTGAGTCGACTTCAACTTGTTTAGTAATATTTGGACTGATCCTTTATCCTGTCAATGTAATGTGCGTTGAACTGTTATGGATTGCTGCAATTTATATGACTTGAAATACCTGCTTGGATTCCAAGAACTGGATAATCCAGGATTATATTTTGAGCCCAAAGGATTTATATATCCAGGATTTATATTTACTTGAAATCGAAACTTGTTTCGATTTCAAGTAATCGACTCCTTACTTGAGTCGATTATTCTTGCTTAGCAGAGTTGCCAATATAGAGGAAACTAGTATTTTTTGAGGCCATCTATTACTCAAAACAGTATCTACATTAACTCCCAATGTGTCCTCAACCTATTTGTATTGGTTTTATTTGACAGACCTTTTTGAGTTTTCCTTTTAAGTGCCTATTGATTTATTTTTACATTCTTTGTCTTTTATTGCATTGGTTACCCAGTTATCTATGTACAGTAGTACATAGATATCTGCGTATTGTTAGATTGGTAAGAATGGTGAAATTATGAGAGAAAATAATTAGGCTTCCTAGAGTTCGGCTTCTTAAGGCAGCTTATTTGGAGAGCTTGAAGGACGGTAGACGCGATTTGTGGCCAAATCAAGTCAAGAAATTACTGGACCTGTGTGGCCTTTCGGACATATGAAATGGAGGAAAAGGCCCAATGGGTGAAAGCGTGTCAGTATGGAAGGAAGTCCAGCAAACCCTAAATGACAGAGAAATCCAAGATTGGCAATCTCATAAGGGCCAACCTATGTCTTTGAGGTTCTCTTCCCGAGCTGAAGATTGTCGGGGGGAGGAGGTTTATTTTCAATTTGGGTTGAATAAAGAGGATTTGAAGAATTTGTTGTTGGTAAGAGGGGATAGTTTGGATTTAGGTGAGTGAAGGACATTTTTGGTAAAGTTTAGGCTGGCGGCTGGCCTCTACTTTTGCCCTATGTGTGGAAGTGTAAATGAAAACTTATTTCATTTTGTATCCGAGTGTGAAGAGCTGTCTGATTTATGGAATGAATGTTTTGGACAAGTGTTTTGGAGTGAATGCTGGTTAATTGAGTGCTGTTAAACAGTTGTGCAAGTTTCTTCGTTTAGGGATTAAACATAGGAAATCATGCTTGAGTCGGTAGCTTATAAGGGTTTTTGTGATTGGGGTTTGCTGGCTATTATGTTGAATCCTGGCGTTTTTGTGTTTTTTGTTTTTTCTTCTCCTAAAGTTTTATTTTGTTCCTGAGCTTTGTTTGTAGACTGTATTTTGTGTTGCTATGCCCGCAGGCTTTTTTTTGCAATAAATCTTATTTTATCATAGATCCTAGATATCAATAGTACATAGATATCTATATTAATTATGTATGATGTACATTAGTGATGATCCCTCTTGTTATCTTTAATTGATGAAAGACACAAATGAGGTATGTTTTGCTTGTGATATCTGTGTTGAAATGAGATTAATTTTTTTATCCTACTTGTATCTGGTCTCTCCTGTAAGCCAAGCACTGAGGTTTATCGTAGCCTACTTTTACTTCTACTTTCTAACAAACAAGATTTAAATGGCTGCTATCACATTTGTTATTACCAATAGTAGGTGCTTTTCAAATTATATACTATATGATCTGGGGCAAATGTTATTGATCTAGATTTCCCGGCTATTCTTATTCTCAATTCCTAATTTGCAGGACCTACTCCTTCATCTGCATTGTATTAAATATATAATGGCTCAGTGAAACTGTAGAATAGTGCCTTTTTGGATGCAGTATTTGTTCTCCACAGCAAAAAGAAGCTCAACTTAGTTTGTGCAATCCATTAAGTCAAACAAGCTAACCCTTTCCTCCAAAAGCATAATAAAACAATGTGCATCCAAAATAAATATAGGTAAAATATTCAATTCTATCTTCTCTATCTAAAATATATTATTATTTATATAAAAAATATGAAATATAACATAAAAGATACCTTAGATCCTCTGCCGCCAGAGGCACTTAGGGAATCAATGAAGAGCCGCCAGTCGTCCCGCATGTACGCCTTCGCCAAAACATCTTCTCATGGGGGTTGTATCGTCGCGTGAATGTTGGACAGGTCCTGTTTATATTTTTTACACAAGGTGTTTTTTGGTCGACCTCTTCTGTGGTTTCCTCCAGATTTCCGTTCCAAGATCTGTCTTAAGATCCTATCGTCCTTCATATGTATCACGTCCCCAAGGTATCGCCACTTTCGTTGCCGAATGATATCTGTAACCATGGGCTGGCCTTAGGTAGATCGGACTTTCTAGTTTATGACGTTATCTCTCCAGTCGATATTCAGAATCCTCTGAAGGCAATTGTTTTCAAAGGCAAGAATCCGTCTCTCTTGTTGTTGACTTAAATTCCACCACTCGTTTCTGTAGAGGAGTGCAGAAAGGACATTGCTATTAAATAGCAACATTTTTGAATTTGTAGAATACTTTTACGATCGCCATACTGATTTTAGATGGTTAAAAGCTCCACTGGCTTGCCCTGTCCTCAACTGCACTTCCCGTTCGTTTGACCCTGAATTTTCCACCGTGTTGTCAAGGTACCTGAACTCTACAACCTGCTTGACAGTTGAGTCTCCACACTTTATGTTCAGAGGGAAATTAGTTGTTGCCATGCTCCTTGTCTTTTCTGTGTTGATCTTGAGCCAAAACAGAAATCGAAATTATCTTATCGTATTATCTTATATTATTGTTATTATATAATTATATTAAATTATCTTATATTAAATTATATTATCGAAATTAGAGCGAAGGTATTGCTCTATCCATCTAACAAAGAAATGTCATGAAGTTTCAACTATTCATTTATTGACATCAGAAATAAACGAAAATGTTAAACTGTAACCTAAACTGAAGAAAAAGAAGATGTTACTGGATTAAGAAACCATACCCTTCAAAATAAACTGTTAAAGTACTTCGAACACCGCAAGTTACTACCATCAGTTGAAAACGTGGCTGGCCACACGCTCAAAAAAAGTACTGGGCTCAAAATATAATCCTGGATTATCCAGTTCTGGAATCCAAGCAGGTATTTCAAGGCATATAAATTGCAGCAATCTGTAATAGTTCAACGCAGATTATATTGACAGGATAAAGGATCAGTCTAAATAATCTTCGACTAAAAAATTCCGTAATTTTTAACAGAAAAATCTACTGTAAAAGTCAAATATTGCTTCTTTTGAAGAATGGAAACTCCGAGAAGTTTGAATATGACTCATTTTTTGTCTTCTAAGGGGATGACAAATTCAATGTTAATATGAGAAGTAAAAATTAAGAATGACATGTATGCCAATTATCATCAAATCCAGTGCAGATCAACCATTACTATTGAGAGTTGTAAAGTATTTTGAAAACCCCTAAACAGCCCAGTTGTCCTGACAATTTTGCAAAGAAATTATTCACAAGTCAAGAGACAGACTGTGATGAACGCAAAAATTGGAAGTCCCGCAGTTGACTTCAGTGATCATTTACTTGCAGATATGCAATGTTTTTTTAATTTTTTTTAAAATCTCTTGCTGCCATGTATTCAGTTTCCTTGGAACACCTTCTGAACTGAAGCATATGATTTATTTGGTGTAATGTCTACTCTTTACCAAATATTCTCCAATAATACTGTTTCTATTTTGGGAACTTTTTGAGTGGAATGTGGACATAGAAGTATCAATATTTTACTTGCTATAAAGGTGTTTTTCTTAGTCTTTTTTTTAGAATAGAATAACACTGTTTATGTTTTGGGAAAATTGTTGTGTGGAATCTGGATATAGGAGTGTCAAATGTCAAAATTTGATTTGTTATAAATGTGTTTTTTTTATTAGTTTTCTTAATTTTCTAATCTCTTGTTCCAAGGTATCCTGGGTACTCTCCACTGAACTAAAACATGAACTAAATTCATAGCACAAATATCTACTCATTGCCAGATATTCTCCAATAGCAGTGTTTCTGATTTGGGAAACTTTTTGTGTGGAATCTGGACATAGGAGTGTTAAATGTCGATATTTTATTGGTTATAAAATTGTTTTCTTAGTTTTTTTTTCTAGAATGGATGCCCTTGAAGCAGTAACCGAATTAGTTTATGGACTAGTACAAGAGCTGTCAGTTGATGTACAAGAATGTGTCACATTCCTTATGGAGATACTTGGCTATCAAACATTAAGACAAATTCTACGAAATGGTCAGGTATATAACTCCCTCTAAGCTCTTAAGAAAAGAATTGATGGTGGCTTGGAGGCCAAACTGTTCTAATTCTATGGGTATCTAGAAATAGATTAATTGCTGACATTGTTGATTATGGAAGTTGGGGCCTTACGCTGAGCGTGACAGGTCTTCCCTCCTCCTAGAACTAGTTGAATGTATCAAAACAGATTTAATGGTTTCAAATTGATTTTTCTGTAATGTTACCCTTCAGGGGTGCCAATTCACGAAAATGTAAAGGGAAGGAAGGCAACGATAATTTTGCGATTTTTCAATATGAAAATAAAAAATGGTATTTTTAACTAATGGGGGGAGGAGGAGGGTATTTTTTCATTTTCTCTGGAAATGCAAAACGAAGATGTTTTTCAACATCTAGGAGAAGTAGTTTTTTTTATGTTTCTAATGAAAATTCAAACAAGAAATTTTTAATTGCCTTCGGTGAACAATTATCCCCCTCTATGTGATGCCCTTGTTTCCCTTTTTCTCCCCTGGGAAAAAACATAAACATGCATCCCTGGTGTTTCTTCTGGCTAAAAATACAAAATTCCACATTTTCGCAGATACGAGCTCAAAACCTCTATAATGGGGCTTTCTGATAGACTGAATCTGATGGTGTGACTTTCATTAAGATTATGTTACTTTTACGGGGTGTTTCGCCCTTTTTTCGAAAATCAGGCAAATTTTCAGAGGCTCGTCCCCTTTGCTGAGTAAGACTAAACTTAATGAAACTCATGTATTTTCCTTCAGCATAATAAGCCGATTCTTTTGATATGTTTATTGGTATCAAAATTCTCTTTTTTAGAGTTTCGATTCTATTGAGCCGAGTCGCTCCGTACTTACAGTTCATTACCACAAACTGTTTGATTCTCCTAGAACTTCTTTAGTGTTTTTTAGTCTTTTGCCCCTTGTCCGTCCTTTTGTGGAGCTAAGCTAATATACAGAGCAAACCCAAATTTTGTGCCACGTATCCTAATTTCTGTTTTCGCTTGCTGACCAATGATATGCGTAGGGTAGGTACCGATTTCCTGATTTTCTGCCTTTGGCCTGGAATGCGATATTCAGGGTTAAATCATCCTACGCTTCCCCTGCTTTTCCCCCAGCTTTGTACAGACACTCATTTAGAGCTGGATCGATTCTGAGCTTAGAGAGTCATACAATTGACCCTTGTTCCAAACCAAATAACCAAGAACACCAGGATCCAAACCTCTGTTCTCAAGATTTCAAGTGTAGCACGCTAACCGCTCGGCTAGAACGGCTCAGGCACATCCTAGTAAAAAGACAAATTAATATTCAAGATTGCTCATTGTCTATTTTTCCTATTTAGCTATTAGGAGAACCGCTGGAATGGATCATCCACCAGAAACTTGACATTTGGCATTTTCAAGTCATTGGCATTGACAAGTTTTAGTCTTTAAAATATACTTTTAATTTTTAAAAGTTGCTTTGAAGAATAAAGCTGCTGAAGGCAAGTGACTATAATCAAATCTCTTACTTTCAGTTGTTGTATACAGCTGTGAGCTTTCTTTGGAAACCAGGGAGTACAGCCCCCTTCTTGGTAAATGTCTGTGTAATAGCATCTGGAGTGCAAAAAGAAAAAGATGATTAACTTTAAAGCTACTAATTAATGCTATTAACTTTCTAGCTACTGAAAGCTGTTTACAATTTCGAATCCTTGTCAGTATTTGTCTAATAATACCCAGACACGCGAGTAATAAGGGGAATTCTCTTATGCCCATACCTTCCATGAACACATGGGCTTAAGATTTCATTTTGTGTGTCTTCCCCCCCCTTTTTTTCAAGAAAATACTGAAATCTCTTTCTATTTGTCTGACCTATGTAGTATAATTCATCATTTACTCAGGCTATTTTGCCTGAATTGTTTTGAAATTGTTTCCTTTTTAGGGGTTTCATAATGATTAGGTATGAAATAATACCTAGTAATTTACAGAGACTTGCCTCCATAATAATCTACTGGTTGAGGGCAGAAAGAAAAATAACAAAGCTATTATTTACCCATCTTTAATGTAAGCTGTAGGGTCGTATCCAGGGAAATAGGTGGTCGGTTACTAGTTTTGAACCCCCCTTCCCACCCAAAATGATTTTCAGGTCCTGAATTGGTTAGAAAATGGCTATAAGACGACTATTTCTTCTAACAAACCTAAAAAAAAGTTTCTACAGCTTGTAAATTTGTTTTTTAAATGCAGGAAAAACCCTCAACCCCATCCCATCCCCTCAAAAATTCGTTTTGTATACCCTCCACGACCAAAATTATTTTGATACCCCCCCCCCCCCCCCTAGAATAAAAATCTTGGATGTGGAACTGGTAGGATGTCTGTGCTCTTTACTATATTCAATGTTGTTTGCTTATTTTTAGGGTGAAAATGGTCACGTTCATGGCTGTCATAGATCCTTAGTTCGTCTGGTTGGACAAAAACTCCCGTTACGACCTATCACGAGGGTTCATTTCAAATTTGCAAGGAATACTTCGTTCACAGACGCTAGTTTAGCTGGAAGTGTTGTTGGTGACAGAAAAGATGTTATTGAAAGAAAACAGAATGCTGTCACTGAATGGCAGTAAGTTTTCTCTTGTATTGATAATATTGGAGTTATGCTCATCTCGTTCTTAATGATTTTACAGATCTCCATTCAACAAGCGATTAACTGAAAAGTAAACAACCATTTTTTCAAGACCAGTAAACAAACAACTGAAACAAGCAGAAATTAAAGTAAATAATCACATCAACATGATATAGCAGATATTACTATGTATGAATAGGTGAAACCTAAAATGAACAGAAAGTAGACCTACGTTGCCCGGGTAACGTGAAGTGTTGCGGCAACCTTTGTCTGGCTTCGCCGATTAAAGTGTTGTGAGAGCAACACTTTGGTTTTGTTTCTTCGCTATCGATCAGTAATCACATGATCAATGGCTATTTCTCAGCGTTGAAAAAACAACAACAAAATAGTATCGAAAGAAGGGACTAAATTGACTTTGCAGCCAGTTGAACTTTATCCTTTTCAATCGTAGACATCGTGACGGATGAAAACTTGGAACAATATCTTATATAATCTAGTTGGTATTATAAAGCTATCCGTAACTTTTCAGGATTAATTTACCATAGGTGACACTGATTATTACGAAACTACCTCATTGTTTTACGTTGTTGCTTGTACCCGTTGCGTAAACACTTAATTCTCTCAGATTTAAAGAGATCGAATACAGTGTGCACCAATTTGCACAAATTTTTAGTCCAGAGTGAACTTATTCTTACTTACAAGTCCCTCTCCCGTGATAGACATTAAGTTCACAGGAAAAAAATAAATGGGTACACCAACTAGCAAAAGTTGCAAACCCCTCATCGCTGAAGATGGTTGTAACCCAACAGCCGATTATTACTTACGAGTCCCCTACATGTCTTTTCACTGGAACCAAATTGGTTTAACCATCAAAAACACCGGAAACAAATAATAGGTACACCAACTAGCAAAAGTGGGTAACCCCTCATTACCGAAGATGATTATGAGCTGCTAACGGCCGTTTCCTGCCCAAAGTGAACCGATTCTTACTTATAATTTCCTCTCCCGTGATAGGCATCAAGTTCACCAGAAACAAATAAATGGGTACACCAACTAGCATAGTTGGAACCAAATTGGGTTCCAATTTGGAATTACCACTGGAACCAATTACCATCAAATGCACTGGAAACAAATAATAGATACACCAACTAGCAAAAGTGACTAACCCCTCATTGCCGAAGGTGATTATTACCTAAAAGCCGACTGTTGCTTAAAAGTCCTCTATATGTCTCATAATTTGTATTGGCCTAGATTTCGTTTCAGTGTGTACCTTACTACTGAAGTTATCAACCCCTTGAAACTTTCAAACTGGTATACCTCATGAAGGAATTTTTGTACCAAATAATGGATGTCATATACTTTGATCAGCTCATCAAGAGCTATCGATTTACCGTCGAAAAAAATTCTATCTCTCTTAGTTCAAAAGTTGTTTTTTTTTGCCGTAGGCCAACTTTCTAACGTCACCACTCGGAAAGGAGCAAAAGATAAGTTCCAGTTTCTTTAGCAATGAGAGAACTTTTAAAGTTCATTAGGCACATCTGATACCATTTCTCTACCGCAATCCCAAGTCCGAAAAACCGAATGTTAAACTCAGCTGAAATCACGAACAGAAATGGGTAGAAACAATAGATGGCAGCACTGTTGGGCCCGTGGGAAAATGCCACATTTTTGCTTCTGTAAATATTTCTGTTTATCACTCAAAGAAGGTGTATCGGTTGTGGGGCCGGGTAACTGCCGTATATATGTAACACTTATAGATTTTAGTCCCTCTTCAATTTGAAATTGATCCCTGTCTGCTTGCCTGCTAGAACGGAGCTTTCCACTCGAAAGCAGAAACATGGTTTGATGAAACGAAAGCTTGGCTGCACAACTTCAGATACTCTTCTCTGACATGGACTATATAACTCCACTTCACTTCGGACACCATAGGCTCTGGCTCGTGGACAAGCAAAGACCATCCTTTTTGGCCCCAGGCAAGATTTCTGCGGAGCTTTCCAAAATATAATGTCATATTCATCAATCCGGCCTGAGGTCAACACTTTCCGTAAAACCCGCACAGGTTAGACCCTTACCAGTTTCCAGGAATAAGCTGAGATCGGCGGCATAGGAAAAAAAAACCGGGACAAAACCAAAGTGTTGCTCTCGCAACACAAATAAAACACATAATTATTCTCTCTCTCTCTCTCTCTCTCTCTCTCTCTCTCTCTCTCTCTCTCTCTCTATATATATATATATATATATATATATATATATATATATATATATATATATATATATATATATATATATATATATATATATATATCTTGTATTTGTAAAATAAAGCTATTTAAATATGCAAACCATGAAGAAAAAGTGTATTATCAGAAGCCTTGCATTCTAACTTCTTATGTGAAGTTTTGCTGCCCCTCTAGAATTTTCCTAGGGTTTGTATTGTCAATCATTTCAGTTCCTGGAGACAATATATATATAACATACATATATATATATATATATATATATATATATATATATATACATATATATATATATATATATATATATATATATATATATATATATATATATATATATATATATATATATATATATATATATATATATATATATATATATATATATATATATCAAATGTGAAAATATGCTTCAAGGAAAATATAAAGCATACTCCAAGGAAAATATGAAGATACGCTCATTAGAATTTTTCCTATGATTCAGATTTTCAGACATGAGCTTTAATCTGGGGAAAATGTGTATTTCAGGTATGAAAATTTGAAAGGGAAGATAGGTTTATATGCTTCAAGGAAATGTATAAAAAATGTTCTTTGGGATTTTTCCCGGATTTAAATAGTCAGTCGTGAGCTTTAACTCCTGGGAAAAATATGTATATCAAGCGTTATCCTCAGAATGTAATTTATTATTGTTCTAGTATTTTATTATAATTTATTATTATTTAGTATACTCTCCAGCTTTGAGATTTTGTGCAAGGGAATATTGGGATAAAACCAAATTGTCAGTGGCAGTTCTGTTTATGTGATCATGTGATCATCTTGAAATGATCACTTTATCATCTTGAATGATCACTTTTCTTAAATTTTACTGTAAATGTATGTTTATGTGATCATCTTGAAAATAGCTGCTAAATATCTTCAGAACAAAATAAGGTAGGAGAAACCGGATTTAACCAATCTGTAAATCTTGATTATTTTTTTTTTTAAGTGACTAGGTGTAAGTCCAAAGTTTGCAAACAATATCGCACAACGTCTTTTGAATTATTGCATATGGAGTGTGTGTAAGAGCGATTGTTAAGTAAAATAATTGTATATTTTGTTGATCTATGGTCTTTGTTTTTGGGTTTTTAGTCTTCTTTTTTTCTTTTTACTTGTCTCTGTATTTCCTTTTGCTAACACTGAGTTTGAACGTCAACATCAGCCCAAAAAATATGTATTTTGTCCCTAACATTTGCCAGCCTTTTCCCATCGCTCCTTGTCCAAAATCTCAGATTTTTCTTATTCCCTATTCTTAAGTTAGATAGTTCTTTCTTCTTCTTTTTACTTTCAGAATCAGAAACTCTCGGTGTTCTCCAGTTGAAGATCAGTTACCATTTGAAGATCTGACTGAGACGCAATCTGATATATCGGAATCGCCAGTTAGTGTAGATGATTTTAGTATCGCTGGACATAGTCAAAGCACAGTTGATACGGCTGCTATGAATAAAATCTCAGCTCTTGAAGAAGAAATATCAAGATTGAAAGAACAAGTTTTCAAAATGCTTGTGGTAGCTGATTCCAGAGTGTCCAGCTCAGGTGAGTTGAACCTTGCCCTCTTAATAACAAACAAATCACATAATTTAGACTAATTTAGCCTAAGAATAATTTAAGCTTTAGGTTAATTTTAGGTTAATAAAGGTTTAATTAGGTAAATTAGCTTTAATTTAAGATAGGTTAGCAACGCAAACCTAACCCAAACTTAAGCTAGGGTAATGTAAGTAGTTTTTCATCTTATTTTCACCGTGAACCGAATCTAAACTAACCTAAATTTAAGCTAGGGTAATGTAAGTAATTTTCCTTCATATTTTCCTTCTTCTCTTATTTAATCTCCCTGCCACTTTTTTCATTAAAAATACTACAACTATAGAGATTTAACAATGCTTAGAAATTTGTAAGTTCCGAGAGGGCAAGGAACTTACATTATTTGATTCATTAATCTTATGTCTATCCATTTGTTAATCTGGAATTGTGATGTTACTTAGACTTTGTTAGAGAATGATATCTAAGCATGCATTAAAAAAGGAAAATTTATTTGTGGTCGCGTTTTTTCAAAATATTTTTTAATCTAAAAAATACAAAGTAATCTAAAAAATGTAGATTGTTAGATAGATAAAGCTGAATCTCGGCTATCAAATGATCTCAAAATTGTCACCTTGCGTTGGAAAATTAAGAATAGGTCATTCCTGTAGCCTGTAGGTGGGAATCCTAGCCGAGTGGCTAGTGAGACATCATTTTTTTGGTGACCTGAGATGGCTCTCCCCTTGAGCTACAGAAAAACGACATACAAACCTTGCATAGGGAACACAAACCTTACGTAGGTCAAACGAATAACTTGTTTATGTTTTTGAGCTTGTGTTATATGTTCATGCCAACAATACAGGGAACATAGAACTGAATTAAATTAATTTCTGTGTGAGTTTAAATTTCTCGATTTAATCACCATGCTAAATTCCATCTAAGGCAATTCCAAGATTGGCGGAAGTTTTAGTCTGAGAAATCTCTGCGTTAATCTAAAAAAATTGAACTGATATTACAATTTTTTCTCAAAGTAGACAAATACATGCAGTTAAACCAAGTACATAATACACACGTTAAACCAAACCATAATGAGACTATTTTCGTCGCAGTGTTTTTGAATTGGTTTAGTTAATACTTTTTTTTTCATCCGAAGGATGGTCTCATTTATTTTATTAGGGGAAATCATTATAACTCGAAAAACCTGGTGTATGAGATCGGCGTTGCCACGGAGGAGTGTCCCAAGGTTCTACTACTTCTACTACTGACGTCTGACTGCAGCACCAAGGCTTTTTGAGGCCAACACACCTGTGCACATTCTTCGCAACCCTGGTATATTCGGAATTTTCCTCCTTACCCTCTCCCTCTTTGACCTCTTCACACCCCCTTTGAAGACGACCTGCTTTCTGTTCGGCCCCAGATGGATGGAGAAAAACCACGATATTTGGTAATCCTGTCAGCTTTCATCAGTTAGACCCATCCTAACCACATCAGTTTTTTTTCATTTTCTACCTAGAAAGTGGGATCAATCCACATTTTTCGCGCAGCTCACTGTTTGAAATACGTTCAGTCAAACGGGCACCTAAAACTCCGTAGACAGTTCCTCTGGAAAAAATTTAACAAATCTTCCTCTGCCCTCCAAAGCGTCCTCGTTACAGAACCATACTTGACAACTATCATTATCTTACTTATTTAGACTTAGATCTTACGACGTTTAGTGGCGTATAGGGCAGCAAAGGTTGACCTCCACATCCCGCGATCCTGAACATGAGTCCACGGCTCACTGAGAGATTTTCACAGAACTTTTGCCTCATTATCAAGGGGGCGCCCAATAGTGATCCGCTGTCCACCACTCTTCTGGAGACCCTTGTCTCATTTCCATAGCTTCCAAAATTCTAGTATTGGTGCACAAACTGATTTTCCTATTCTTCTTAACACTCCGAAGGTTTATTTGTGAAAAATCCCAAGGCTTTGAAAAGCCATAAGGTATTTGGTAATGACAATATAAATATTTGATCCACTTTTTCTCAAAATCCCAAGGTCAGGACTAAAATGCGAAGATCTTGGGGAAATCCCAAAGGGTGGCAGCCAATCCCAAACAGATCCCAAGGATTTAATTTTTTAGTGTTGATTTTTTTTTTTAATGCAAGAAAAACTGCCTCGCTCTGCTCGATCTGCCACTGGCTCTGTCCATCCTCTTGGGGCGTCTTGGAAGGAGCTGCTTTTAAAGTCTGTGAATAATAGCTTGATTGGAGGACCCATCATTTACATGGAGTGGGTCAAGAGTACTAACCCACCTCTGTATGTAGCTGTAAAGTAAATAATCACTTCGTGGACTAACTCCCTCTAATATTTTAAAGAAAGTAGTTGAACTTGGCAAATGAAAACTCTAGAAATTTTCAGGAATTTATATCTATGGTTATTCCTGAAAATATTCGTCTGGCTTGACTACTTTTGTGAATATATTAAAAAAAGAGTGTTGAGGAAACAGTCGTCTTGGTAAGCTTGATATGGTGGTTCAAGAATAATTTTTGGACCGGCTTTTTGAATATTTTCATGTATTTATCTTTTGCTAGACCATGATACTAAACAGGAAAGCTGTATGCAGTAGAAGATCTAAAACAAATATTCATTAATTGTAATTTATTATAATTTAAACCTGAAAGTTATCTCCTACTCTATTCAAGCTAATTAAAAATATTTTGATTTCTTCTTTGTTCCCTTGCCTCTGAAAAGATTATATTATCAAGGATACATGTAATTGGGTCAAATTTTTTTTTCAGATTATGGGAGTGCCCCATCGACTCCATTGCCGACTTCATTATCCCCGCCTCATGGTGCTCAAGCTGCTCCTATTTGTATGCCTCCTCCACCACCCCCTCTACCCTTGCCGAACTTGGGTGTTCCACCACCCCCTCCACCACTCCCTCTTCTGTCGGCTACCTGCCCGGCTCCACCTCCAACTCCTTCCTCTACCATTGTCGGGACTCCAAAAAGAGGTAATGCTTCATTAGCAGATATGTTGCAGTCCAAAAGTTTAAAGTCTGCAAGTTCTGTGACACCTGTACCTATAGCGCGTGGCAACAGCGTACCTAATATGTCTGATGTTCTAAAAGGATTGAATAAAGTGAAGCTAAAGAAAATTGAAAGGTAAGAACAAGAAGTAAAGACTAACTCAGTAGAATAAAGTGATATAATAGAATATTGTCTTCTATTCACAGATGGTTTCTAGATATGCTGTTCTATATCCTATAATATGCAACTCTGTTCATATATTCTATTCATCATGGATTCCGTGATCTATTTTATACAAATAGATTTCTTCCTCTTCCTCGGACTGTTATAGAGACGCTTCCGCGTAATTTCGTCGCCATAATCAAAGGCAGTGCCCTGCCATGTGTTGCCAAAGCTGAGTTTGAACTCTGGGTCCAGTTGGTATTATTGAGGTCCAATTGGTATTACCAAGCTGAGACCAAACCCACTGCCCCATTACTGGGCGAGATAGATTTATATAATCTATACAGATAGGTTCTGTATCCTAATCCCAGATAGAATAAAATAAAGCTGAAGAAAATTGAAAGGTAAAAACAAGAGGTGAAGATAAATATAATAGTAGCGGGTCCCATTCTTCGGGTCGGGTTCATTTCTAGCTCAACTTGGAACTTTTTCTTCATTTGAACCAACGGCTGAGGTGCTACAAATACACAACGAGGGTAAGGAGAATAAAAAAAGCTAAATACGCAAGGAAACACCAAGTTAGAAAATATAGTGGGATAGAGCAAGGGAAAATGAAACGGAGACATGAGAGAAAGGGTAATTAGGAGAAGGGAATATTTTGACAAATAATAATTATCAGAGAGATATATTGTAATATTTTAAATGCAGTTGTATATTTAATTATGTGTACTCTCACACGGGGGTGATGGAATACCCAATAAGATTTGTCAAGGGTCTGTATGAGCCATATCGGGCACGTACACATGATTTTTTTTTGGGGGGGGGGATGAGAAAGATCATTATTTGATAAATTATATAAGGTGCCAAGAAATTCTGCAAAATTTAGAAAATGAACTTCGATTTTGGAAAATGTCGGTGGAGAACCAGGTTTTTTGGCCCCTTCCTCGTGCTTAAATGTGTTAGTCATATATGTATCACCTCTGTGCTTAAAATGAGTTGAATTTTTTGTATATCAACCCTTCCAGTGAATTTGCACCCGCACCATTCAAGCTAGAAACGTTACGTGATTTTGCTCAAAACATGGTTTGCTAGGTTTCTCGGTTTTCTGTTAGGATTAGGAATCTATTAATGTATTTAGGAATCATAAGGGTACTGTGAAGGAACTATAACAGATATAACACGGCAGTACAAACTGGACAACAGATGCAACCGAGGAAGCTTTATCGCCTGTGAGATCACAAAGGTGCTTGTAGAGGTTAGCAACGTCACCTTTCTATCCTGAACCATCCAGCTCATTCGCCTTCCTTTCCACAAATAGCTTCTTGTCTCGCTGTAATAGTTTGTTTGGGACACCATTCAGGCTTCTGTAGGTTGGCGTATCACCCAGCTACCTCGCATTGCATCTCTGCTGTATGACATCAAGCATATCCAACTGAATCCATGCTTTACTAGGACACCTTTTACGTCCAACATTTGCTGTTACTGGCTCTGGACATTCTTTTTGAACGAAAACGATGTGTCCTTATAATTTTTAAATGGCAGGAGTGTGTCGAAGCGGATAAAGACCTTAACGGTGAATTTGGACTGTGTCTCCCGATCGCAGAGGCGAGAGACATCTATCTTGACTGGTCTTGGTTCTGTGCACTGGGCTTTGAGCCTTAATTTTATGTTAGCGACGACGAAGCGAAGTTAGGTGTTACCCATCTCAGCCGCTCTGTACGTCCTTTGGTTACTAATTGAAGACCTGCGTCTCCGTGAGACAATGATGTGGTCGATCATTTTTTTGATGCAGCAGTCATTGCTGCACAGTGTATATTTGTGGATGTCCTTCCTTGCCAACAGAGCGCTCATAATCATAAAGTTATGCATATGGCAGAGTTTTAGGAGCCTTAGAGAATTGTCATTTGGAGACTATAGCGTAACTGGTCCAATGACTTTCCGCCACAACTCGTGGCTGCTGCTCACAGTTACATTGAGGGTACCCAGCATGATGACAATGTCGTTTGGGGATATCCTTGACTGTTCATTCGTCAGGTTGAAGTAGAAAGTGTCTTTTGCTTTGGTGTTGGCTTTGTTTTTTGGAGCATAGCATACAAAAACCGGCGTTTTTCCTTGCTCGTGACTGAGCCGAGCATTGATGACTATATTCTAGACGGGGGTTATTTCATTAGACACTACTTACACTTGTCATCATGAACAAGCCTGATTGTGTTTTTTCTAGTTGTTGCCTGGCCAGACTAGAGGATGTGGTAGAGTCGTAAGCACCACTCCACCAACCCTAGCCCGTGATTCTCATTAGTGCCAGGATTTACCTGAATATGGACAACCCTAGGGTGAGGTCCCACCCGCCTCATGAGGTGGGTGGGGAAACTCCATATTTAGAGTTAGGTGGTCAGTAGGTATGGTCTGTATCACTCCGGACGAACTACACCACCTCCTTCGCTCCTAAAAAATGAATGTTATGTAACGTTATGAGTGCTTTCACTATCATTTAATTTTTCAGGGTTTCTTCAGATTTTTTTTTCTTCCCAAAAAAACCAGGGCTCTCCAAAATCTTTTCAAAAATTAACATTCCGAAATAAGCGAATGGAGAAACAAAACAGAGTTTTACATCTTTTCATTTACGTATCAAAAGATTTTATTTCAATTTATGTCTACTGTTGCCTCATTGATTTTTATATCAATATCAAAATAAAAAAAAAGTTCATTATTTTAATTTTTTTTTCACTCTTAAGCCCATGAGAACTTTTAGTTTAATTTCAAAACAGTTGGAAGCAATCTAGAAAAAATATGTACTGGAACTTGGTTGTCAAAAATGTGTGTATAGTTTTGTCAGTGATGTTTAATAAAAAATGCTTAGACGAATCGACTGTATTTTGACAATGTTGTTGAGAATTTAATTACTTAAACACAGATAGAGACATAATATGCAAAAGTAAACCTTTCCATTTAGGCAAATTTTCTGGAAATTGAAATATGACAGTTCTGACGACAATTTTTCTGTTTTTCTAGCAGCACTGATTTTTTGTTTTATTCTAGGACTCCAAATGGAACACCTGTTAAGGACAAAACTACTGATCCCAATGACCATGGTGCTATACTCGCCAAGGCCCTGGCAAAGAGGTTCAAGTCCTTTAACCAACAGGTAACAATTAACTTGTCCCTCTTATTGAATTTTGGACAACGAAAATATTATAAAAAGACCTAATTAAACAAGTCTAGACCACAATCTACTCAGTACAAACACACTCTTAACCAAAAAAGGTAATAAAACTCCTTTTCTTTTTTGTCTAACGAGATTAGATTAATATAAATATAGTAAAATTAATGAAAATCAAATATAAAATTCAACATTCACAAATAATAGTAATAAAATACATATATTAATAAGTAAATTATAAATGCAAACAAATAAATAAATAATCTAACTCTTTCTTTATAATGCAGAGTTTAATCCGATTGGGTGAGAATAGTGCGATGAGTCCTTGCACCACTGCGCAAGCTCATTCATCCACCCTGTTTCAGAGCCTTACTCTTTGATTGATTGACTGAATTAATTTTTACAAGTATACCTCTGCTTTACGTCTTGAAGCCTTTATCAAAGGGGAAAAAAATTACATAAAAAACTATATAAATACAAAAAGATATGTAAATAACATGTAATAAAAGGAAAACACAAAATAAAAATACAAATAAAAAAAAAAGCAAAAGAACTCACATCTTAATAATATCTAATATGACAAATATTCATCTAGAAATAAAATCAAACAAAATCAGGATAACTATCCTGTCATTCTGGTAGGCTATATAACAGTAATGTAATGGTGCATGATTTGTTTAACAAATGAAAAAAATAACTGTGTCCTTGCCGTTACATTATTGTGTAAATAACGACAAAGACCAAGGTGCTAGCTCCCCCCCCTCCCTCCTTGCCCACTGAAAATTCTCCCACATGCAAAATTGGACAGCCACAGAAAAGCTATAAAATGTATACCTCGAAATGTCCATCAGATGTCATAGGGGGTAGCAAAATGACTAGATATCTGATTTTTTAATGAAATTTAAGAAGGCTTTCCAGTTACAAAACTGAAAAAAAAAATTGAGTCAACCAGTTATCACCATTTCTGAGCGAAAATTCGAACAAAACAAACCAGATCATTAGGTAACAGTCTTGCGTTGTCTATAATAAAGGACCTTACGGGTTTTTTTTTCTTCTTTTTGCAAAAGGCACTTTATAAGAAAGGGGTGGTCGAAAAACTTTGGAGGGGGCTCACTCGATTGTAAATCAAAAGTTCTGGTCACCTTTTTAAGAGTCAAAAGCGATCGGAGTGCAAACACACACCCCCCCCCCCTCCCCAGGTATATTTAATGGACTTTCTATGATGAGCCAAACGGTTATCTCAAGATTTCATTGGGATGTCTTTGGGGAAAAAGGGATACGGGAAAGAGGCTATTTGCCCTTCAATCTGTTTGGCTGATTAAAATAACGCTTAAACTTTTGATTTATGTTTGAATGAGCCCTTACCCGATGTTCTAGGACCCTTGGTTCGATACGATCATCCCTGGGGAAACGACCCACATCTGTGATCGTTTTGGCAAAAAAAATTACAAATTTCAAATTTTTGTAGATGTATAGCTATAAACCTCTCCATTAGGGTTCTTTAATCCTTTTGTAGTTATTGAGTGGGGAATACGCCTCAAATGATGTATATTAATACGAGAACATCTTATTTCACATTGAACCATCAGATAAATACAGAATCGGTTCTAAGAAGTGGAATATGGAGGTAGAAATTGATATATGAATGAGTGAATCAATGACTGTATTTAAAGCCATTTTTCAGGCCGTATATATACATATACAACAACAAACAAACTAAATTATGTAACACTCGACTTATATTACGCATCTTTATATCTGGGAATATTTCTGGTCTACGCCGTTATTATATATGGAGGAATATTCTTGGACGGGGTGGGGAGGGGTGGATGCCGACCCCCCGTTTATGTGCATGTAATAAATTTGTCAGTTAGCAATTTGAATTACCTTTTAATATCACCAATTACTGTGATTGAAACCTTTAATTTAACTGCAGAAGGCGTTTTGAGTTATTTTGACAAAATTTTCGACTATAATGCTATAGGAAAATATATTAACTTTGGTAATGCTGTTTGAAATCTAAGCTTTTAAACATAACTTGATAAAAAACATACCAAAATAAACCCTCTCTTATTTTCACATTTTATCAAACCTTTGAAAAAAAGACTATTCTGGTTCAAATATGTTTGTATGTATACAGATACACCCAAATATATTTTTCTGGTTTCTGGAGCAATATGTTTCTGGTGCAAATATGTTTGTATGTATACAGATACACCCAGTCACATTTAAAAATCCAAAAACTATGGAAGCGATTACGTTGTAATCATTCTAAAAAGTACGTAGTGTGACATGGTTATATGGTATCTTCGCTTTTCGAAACATTTTCTAAAAATATAGGGCACTATAAAATTCTCATTTTTTATTTCTGGGAATAATATTATTTTCAATTTTTTGGAATAATATTAATCAGTTTCAATCAAAGGTGAAATTCTAGATTTTTTGTCTCAGTTGTCCTTTCAATTTTTTCCGAAGTGGACTAAATATCACAAACATCTCTCCTTGAACACAGCTGCTAGATGGCATAGAAACAAATGAAGCTCAAGATCACCTAGGATCACAAACCAATATTGATGATATAAAGTTCATCGAACCTGGAACATTTTGTTTTTACTTAATGACACCTTCAAAAAGGCTTTTAGGAATATTTATTCTATCAAAGGCGTAATTGTACCGGAAGAGAGATGATTATTACCTGTTTAATCTTTATTTGACCCTTATTGGCTCTAATTACCTTGGACTTTCTTAGTTTTGTATATTTGTGATTCTAACCTCACTATTTAGCATTTGCTAATCACGTACAGGGATTAGTGCCCCCCCCCCACCCATGGTAACCGTAAGACATTGAAAAATTTATAAAAAAAAAAGGTTATTGCGAAGGTTTGGAGATCTAGCAAGTATTCTTTTAAGTTGAAACTGCGTCTGTTCAACTGCAATGAAATCTTCATATTGATCAGTGGATGCAAATCTTGGAACCTGTCCAGAGCTATAAACAAAATGCTACTTAGATTTGAGAATTAGCATTTGCTAATCTCGTACAGGGATTAGTACCCCCCCCCCCCCTGGTAACAGTAAGACATTAAAAAATGTGTAAAAATAAGGTTATTGTGATGGTTTGGGATCTAGCAAGTTTTCTCTTAAGTTGAAACTACGTCCATTCAAAAGCAAGGTAATCTCCATATCGACTTATGGATGCAAATCTTGGAGCCTGTCCAGAGCTATAAAGAAAATGCTACTTCGATTTGAGAATTAGCATTTGCTAATCTCGTACAGGGATTAGTACCCCCCCCCCCTGGTAACAGTAAGACATTACAAAATGTGTAAAAATATGGTTATTGTGATGGTTTGGGATCTAGCAAGTTTTCTCTTAAGTTGAAACTACGTCCATTCAAAAGCAAAGTAATCTCCATATCGACTTATGGATGCAAATCTTGGAGCCTGTCCAGAGCTATAAAGAAAATGCTACTTCGATTTGAGAATTAGCATTTGCTAATCTCGTACAGGGGTTAGTATCCGCTCTTCCCCCCTGGTAACAGTAAGACATAAAAAAATGTATAAAAAAGAAGGGTATTATGATGGTCTGGGGATCCAGCAAGTATCTCTTAAGTTGAAACTGCGTCTGTTCAACAGCAAAGTAATCTCCGTATCGACTTATGGATGCAAATCTTGGAGCTTGTCCAGACCTATAAAGAAAATGCTACTTCGATTTGAGAATTAGCATTTGCTAATCTCGTACAGGGGTCAGTATCCGCTCTTCCCCCCTGGTAACAGCAAGACATTAAAAAATGTATAAAAAAGAAGGATATTATGATGGTCTGGGGATCCAGCAGGTATCTCTTTAGTTGAAACTGCGTCTGTTCAACAGCAAAGTAATCTCCGTATCGACTTGTGGATGCAAATCTTGAAACCTGTCCAGAGCTATAAAGAAAATGCTACTTGGATTTGAGAATTAGCACCCCCCCCCCCTGGTAACAGTAAGACATTAAAAAATGTGTAAAAATAAGGTTATTGTGATGGTTTGGGATCTAGCAAGTTTTCTCTTAAGTTGAAACTACGTCCATTCAAAAGCAAAGTAATCTCCATATCGACTTATGAATGCAAATCTTGGAGCCTGTCCAGAGCTATAAAGAAAATGCTACTTCGATTTGAGAATTAGCATTTGCTAATCTCGTAGAGGGATTAGTACCCCCCCCCCCCCTGGTAACAGTAAGACATAAAAAAATGTGTAAAAATAAAGTTATTGTGATGGTTTGGGATCAAGCAAATTTTCTCTTAAGTTGAAACTACGTCCATTCAAAAGCAAAGTAATCTCCATATCGACTTATGGATGCAAATATTGGAGCCTGTCCAGAGCTATAAAGAAAATGCTACTTCGATTTGAGAATTAGCATTTGCTAATCTCGTACAGGGATTAGTACCCCCCCCCCTGGTAACAGTAAGACATTAAAAAATGTGTAAAAATAAGGTTATTGTGATGGTTTGGGATCTAGCAAGTTTTCTCTTAAGTTGAAACTACGTCCATTCAAAAGCAAAGTAATCTCCATATCGACTTATGGATACAAATCTTGGAGCCTGTCCAGAGCTATAAAGAAAATGCTACTTCGATTTGAGAATTAGCATTTGCTAATCTCGTACAGGGATTAGTACCCCCCCCCCCCCCCTGATAACAGTAAGACATTAAAACATGTGTAAAAATAAGGTTATTGTGATGGTTTGGGATCTAGCAAGTTTTCTCTTAAGTTGAAACTGCGTCCATTCAAAAGCAAAGTAATCTCCATATCGACTTATGGATGCAAATCCTGGAGCCTGTCCAGAGCTATAAAGAAAATGCTACTTCGATTTGAGAATTAGCATTTGCTAATCTCGTACAGGGACTAGTACCCCCCTGGTAACAGTAAGACATTAAAAAATGTGTAAAAATAAGGTTATTGTGATGGTTTGGGATCTAGCAAGTTTTCTCTTAAGTTGAAACTACGTCCATTCAAAAGCAAAGTAATCTCCATATCGACTTATGGATGCAAATCTTGGAGCCTGTCCAGAGCTAGAAAGAAAATGCTACTTCGATTTGAGAATTAGCATTTGCTAATCTCGTACAGGGATTAGCACCCCCCCCCCCCCCCCCTAGTAACAGTAAGACATTAAAAACGTATAAAAATAAGGTTATTGTGATGGTTTAGGATCTAGCAAGTTTTCTCTTAAGTTGAAACTACGTCCATTCAAAAGCAAAGTAATCTCCATATCGACTTATGGATGCAAATCTTGGAGCCTGTCCAGAGCTATAAAGAAAATGCTACTTTGATTTGAGAATTAGCATTTGCTAATCTCGTACAGGGGTTAGTATCCGCTCTTCCCCCCTGGTAACAGTAAGACATAAAAAAATGTATAAAAAAGAAGGATATTATGATGGTCTGGGGATCCAGCAAGTATCTCTTAAGTTGAAACTGCGTCTGTTCAACAGCAAAGTAATCTCCGTATCGACTTATGGATGCAAATCTTGGAGCCTGTCCAGACCTATAAAGAAAATGCTACTTCGATTTGAGAATTAGCATTTGCTAATCTCGTACAGGGGTTAGTATCCGCTCTTCCCCCCTGGTAACAGTAAGACATTAAAAAATGTGTAAAAATAAGGTTATTGTGATGGTTTGGGATCTAGCAAGTTTTCTCTTAAGTTGAAACTACGTCCATTCAAAAGCAAAGTAATCTCCATTTCGACTTATGGATACAAATCTTGGAGCCTGTCCAGAGCTATAAAGAAAATGCTACTTCGATTTGAGAATTAGCATTTGCTAATCTCGTAGAGGGATTAGTACCCCCCCCCCCCCTGGTGACAGTAAGACATAAAAAAATGTGTAAAAATAAGGTTATTGTGATGGTTAGGGATCAAGCAAATTTTCTCTTAAGTTGAAACTACGTCCATTCAAAAGCAAAGTAATCTCCATATCGACTTATGGATGCAAATCTTGGAGCCTGTCCAGAGCTATAAAGAAAATGCTACTTCGATTTGAGAATTAGCATTTGCTAATCTCGTACAGGGATTAGTACCCCCCCCCCCCCCCCACTGGTAACAGTAAGACATTAAAAAATGTGTAAAAATAAGGTTATTGTGGTGGTTTGGGATCTAGCAAGTTTTCTCTTAAGTTGAAACTGCGTCCATCCAAATTAAAGTATTCTCCATATCGATTTATGGATGCAAATCTTGGAGCCTGTCCAGAGCTATAAAGAAAATGCTACTTCGATTTGAGAATTAGCATTTGCTAATCTCGTACAGGGACTAGTACCCCCCTGGTAACAGTAAGACATTAAAAAATGTGTAAAAATAAGGTTATTGTGATGGTTTGGGATCTAGCAAGTTTTCTCTTAAGTTGAAACTACGTCCATTCAAAAGCAAAGTAATCTCCATATCGACTTATGGATGCAAATCTTGGAGCCTGTCCAGAGCTATAAATAAGATGCTACTTCGATTTGAGAATTAGCATTTGCTAATCTCGTACAGGGGTTAGTATCACCCTCTTCCCCCCTGGTAACAGTAAGACATTAAAAATGTATAAAAAAGAAGGTTATTATGATGGTCTGGGGATCCAGCAAGTATCTCTTAAGTTGAAACTGCGTCTGTTCAACAGCAAAGTAATCTCCGTATCGACTTATGGATGCAAATCTTGGAACCTGTCCAGAGCTATAAAGAAAATGCCACTTGGATTTGAGAATTAGCACCCCCCCTCCCCTGGTAACTGTAAGACATTAAAAACGTATAAAAATAAGGTTATTGTGATGGTTTGGCATCTAGCAAGTTTTCTCTTAAGTTGAAACTACGTCGATTCAAAAGCAAAGTAATCTCCATATCGACTTATGGATGCAAATCTTGGAACCTGTCCAGAGCTATAAATAAGATGCTACTTCGATTTGAGAATTAGCATTTGCTAATCTCGTACAGGGGTTAGTATCCCCCTCTTCCCCCCTGGTAACAGTAAGACATTAAAAATGTATAAAAAAGAAGGTTATTATGATGGTCTGGGGATCCAGCAAGTATCTCTTAAGTTGAAACTGCGTCTGTTCAACAGCAAAGTAATCTTCATATCGACTTATGGATGTAAATCTTGGAACCTGTCCAGAGCTATAAAGAAAATGCTACTTGGATTTGAGAATAATTACCTGTGAACAATGCTAGCGATATGTTGGGCTAATTACCCAACACTGGGATCAGGTATCTCACCAAGCAATCTCAAATAACCAACTAAGGTCGAATGAGAAGGTGGCTATAGTGAGGGCACATGACTCAGATGGAGCAAGGACAACTGCCTTGTGATTTTTGGACTCCTCCAGAAGAGTGGTAGACAAGAAACCACCGTCGGTCGTTCCTTTGAAGTTGAGGCAAGAGTAATGCGATCATCCCTCAATGAGCTTGGAGTCTCTGGCTCAGGATCGTCCGACGTGGGGACCAACCATTGCTGCCCTAGACGTCACTAGGCGTCAGAGGATTTAAGTAAGTAACTATCTTTAATGTTAGTTCTAACCAATACGTAACTGTGCTGGGGGGGGGTCATTATTACCGTATTAAATCCTTAGCGGCTCCGTTCGTGATTTTCTACTTTTTGACGTTTCATAATTCTTAGTTTGTTTTTTTAGCAATCGTTAGTTTCGTAGATTGGTGACATTTCTTATTGAAACTTTTCTGAGATATTAATTGTTAGAGTACCAAGGACATTAAAATAAAAACCTTTCTTGTCCTCGGAACCTATTTTAGGTCTATTCATCCCTGAAAAGTTCTTTTCCATCCATTCATGAAAACCCAGAACTTATTCATCCTGAGTCCATTCATACCTGAAAACTATTGTTTTCTAAGATTTTTCATTTGGTCGACCCAAAGTTAAAACATAAAAAATTTATGAATCCCCAATGAAAACTACACTTTCAGAGGGAAGCTATACCTTATTTAGCCATTTTAATTTGGCTGCCGTTACTACCAAAAGCTGTATAACTTTAAATGGAGGTCTTCTGTCAAAAAATCGAACTGTCGATTTTTCCTAATTATCAAAGACTCTTTGTCCTGCTAACTACAAATAAATCATGGTAAAATCACGGACTTTTGATCTCAAACAGTATTTGTGTTTTTTTTTAGATGGATTCACCTGACCGGGCAAAGTTAGAAAATGATTCTGGTTTCGATTCTCCTGACGAATCTTCAAAGCCACAAAGACGGGCGTCCATGGTTGTCACATCGTTCAGTTTAGGGTCATCGGGATTAAAGAGGTCTGTAAAAAGGGAGCTGAAAGTACCAGACAAGTCAAACGAGTCTCCTTCGTCACCTCCACCGGTAAAGAATTCATTTTTGACTTGTTTCTAGTTGTTTATTCTTCAAGTTTTCCAGACCTACATCAATAAAATCTTTCAGAATGATTAAATGCGAATGAATTCAGAAAAAAAGTGAATTCATTTTTTTTTAATTAACCACATTGTAGAAAGATGGTTTAGTGTTTGAAATGTATTTCAAACTCTTATGAACAAGTCAGCACAAAATCGTATCCACACTTACTTCCATCCAGATTTAAATGCCTAAATGAGTCTAAAATAAGCCCAAACAAGTCTAAATAAGTCCAAATATATATCAAGTCCAAAATAAGTCTAAGACTAAGTCCAGGCAGCTCCCATTCATCCAAAAGTTCGTTGCTTTACCGAAAAAATTTCTAGCTTTTAATTCTAGAGTCTAGAACTCTTGTGTCAAACATCAAGAGGTTTTTTGTCACCATTATCATCATCATTTTTGTCGCCATCATAATTATTATTTTTGCTTAACTACGCGTATGGCTTGACATCTTAGTCTAAGAAGTTAATGCATGCCTGTCCGTACATCCGTATTGAAGCATGGACGTGTAGCTAGATCTACCTGTGAATCCTATCTTAGGATATCAAGCAAAAATTATCACATGTAACCTTACAGCTGCGAGGGGGGGGGGGCCAAATAAGAGCAAAAGATTAAAAATAACCTGTCTTTTTGTTTTAAGTCTCCTATCTTTTTTAGAATGAATTACTTATATAAATTGTATACTATTAAGGGAAACGGTCGCTTTCTGGGCAGTTTTTCGTTATTTTAAAGAAAATAGCAGAGCTAAGTGAACAAATCTTTCAAAGTGTCAGCTCAGTATCGGATTCTGTAATTTTCGAAAATTTCATTGACCTGGTTCACTTTCTTATCTTCGAAATATCAAAGAAAGTCTGTCTAGAAACCGGTTGTTTACCCCCAAATATAAAAGATTACATCTCTTAAATGATTTCAACTTACTAACAAAAATTGTCTTTCTCAAAATCATTGTTCATCAATACTTGTCAAGTTTTGGACTCCAGCTTTTGCTATCTGTTCAAGCGAATAAAAAGCAGAAAGAAAAAGAGGATACATGTGAATTTTTTTTTCCTTGTTGTTCAACATGTCGGCTTTTGGGAATTACGATTCTAACGGTGTAGTTTATATTTCAACCCTACGCTATTATCGAGGTGTTTCAGCCTCCTTCGAAATTCTCTTAAATTTGTTTTCACAACAAACTTTACTATAAGATGAATTGAAATAATAATTATCATTCCTGAATCAGGTACAAAAAGGAACCTGAATCAGGGGACCTAGCCGTCAGGCCATTCTCAAATACATAATGGGCAATTTTCAGGTTGGCAATGATGCCAAAGTTGTGAATATGCATCTTAAGCAAGCTTTGAAGCGTTTCCTTGCAAATAGAATTGTTATAAATCCCAAAGGTACTGGCGTAATTGGTTCTTTCAAGCTTGGCAGCTTTTTCTCACTACACATTTTTTTTCAACGCGTTTTAAAAATTTTGGCTGCTATGAGCTGTGGTTCGTTCTTTACCCGATTTCAGCTATCGCTGCAGCCTGATAAAGTGTTTTTGTGTCTTATCTTGGCCGTATAAAAAAGAACTAATGTCGGACTTGATTACTTTTCCCTTGTTTCTTCCTTTCGTTTTTAATGTTTCGATTAATAAAGTCAACCTTCCTATAAATCCGAATCTGTTTTGTTGGAATGAACCGCGTGGAACCTGATAATTACATCATTTGTTTCTAATGTCAAAATATTAGAAAATAACTTGATAAGAGAAATTCTAAAAACCAGTACTATAGTCTAAACAAAATGAATTCATCAGTTGAATAAATCATCTTCTTCTTTGTCCATAAGCTATAAGGCCAAAAGCTAATATTATAATCGTACGAATAAAGAAATAATGCATTTAATGTATTATCTTTTTCTTCGAAGCAAGTGTTAAATGAGCATTCGCAAAATAAGATACTCAAAAAGTTTCAAATATCTCTCACCCTCATGTGTATGTTTCCTGGTTAGAAATTGCAAATTTTGGATAAATTTATTTTTAGAGATGGATTGTCGAAAACCTCTCAATTGGCTTTTCCAGTCGCGTATAGACGCCCGCTATCCTTGAAGAGGAAAATACTTAACAATAGTTTTTGCTATTCCCCTATTTGACGGAATGCTTATTTTTCGGAAATAAGGATGGACAATGAAATAAGTTATTTTTTTTTTATTTTAATTGTTTGTTTCAGATTTTGAAATAAACAGGTAAAAAAAATTTATAAACTATAAGACCAAAAGCTAAATATTTCCAGTGGTCTCCAAATAACATCAGGGCGGATAAGCTGATCTGAGTCATCTCGTAATGACCGATTTAATCGGAGTTGTAAGATGGTGTTGAGTTGAATGGCAGAAAGCTGATAATTCGTTCGTAGTTAAAATTCGTTAAATGTTTCTCATAGCAATCATTCACAAAGGCAGCAAAGCCTATTTTCTTTGTTTGAAAAAACAAAAATAAAAATCAGATTTATTTTTAACATGCTAGAGCCCTACTTCCAAGGTATAATTATGTATATAGTTGTGTCTTGGATAAACTAGTACCTTCTAAAAAAAATTATCTTCTTTCTCGTTGTACTTCTCTTCAAACTATCTAACTAATCTAGGTTTAACTGTATATTTGCTGTCTCTAATCTATCTTTCAACTTATTAGTTACCGAAACTTAATTGGAGGTCAATGAGGTATGATATATTTTTTTCATTTATTTTTCTGCTTATCAATTTCAGTTTAAATGAAGCAAAAATAAAATTATTTCTCCTTTTTTCTTTCTTTTATTCACATTATGGCTTAATATGTATTATGTAGGCTACAGATAAAAAGAGAAAATGTAGAAAAATGTATGAAAGCTAACTAGTAGGAAAGTGGGGTATCATTAGGCAGACATGTACACAGGAATCTTTGTCGGTTTAGGGCATAATAGTTAAAAAAACAATATCTGAAAATTTGAATAGAAGTGTTATTTAGGATTTTGCCCCCCCCCCCAATCCTGTCTACATTCCTGTCATAAGGGAGGTCAATGAAACCCATTCAGAGCATTTATAGTTTTTTTAATCTTTTAATTTTTGTCGGGGAAGGGGTTAAAAGAAACAAATTGGATATAAGTACTCGGAAGTGCAATTCTAGGTTTTGTCCCTCCCCTCCCCAACGTTCGTACATCCCTGTTGCAAGGTATGTCAAAAAGCCTCATTCAGAGCATTTTCAAATATTGACTTAATTTTGCTTTGTTTCTTGGTACTTGACTCCATACACCAAAAAAATTTTATCCCTCCTGCCGCTTTGACGGTTAAACCTCTATTGGTTTTGAATGCACTCTAAATGTCTACAAAGACCTAGCATTCTTATGCAATATTTTGAGAGAAATAATGTTTTTCCAAGACTCAGATTACATTGCTCTGACTAAAGTTGACCAAAGAAATCATCTAATGCCTCCAAAATGCCACGTAGGCTTACAGCAAATACGCGTCCAAATCAGAGAACTAGTTTTCTTGAACGAAATAAAGTTAAGTAACGAGTAATATCACCGAGAAAAAAAATATTTCAAAAAGAATAATGACTCAAAATGTTTTTGTTCTTCCAAATGGCTTAGAATTTCACACAGGTGAGCCAATCAGGTGGAGTTTAATTTTTTGTCCTTTTTACTGGCTTAAAATTGCTCACTGGCGGTTTTATAACCATTAAGGCTTTGAAAAGGAGGAGCTATTTTCTTCTGCGGAAATAAGGAATTAGGTTGCCTGCTTACGAAAATAATTATAATAACGGACGTAAACATATGAAACTCAAACGTGTTTGCCACGGAATCTTTCTTTTCCTCTTTGGTATTAAGCATAAAACAACATTATTTTTATTTATATGTTATATACATAAACTTTTTCTTTTAATATATAATATATTGTGTTTATTTTTATATTTCATTTATTTGTATTTTTACCGTCTAATTTTCCATGATGAAAATATATAAACAGGAAAAGTCTTCTATCACCCTATTGTATTTCAATAGCCTCTTTCGATTTTTTATGGCGCTTGGTATTTACCATGTTACATATAGCTATCGCAAATTCTGTCCGTCTGTCTATCCCAGTTTTACTAGTTTAGGCACTTCCAGATAAGCTAGGATGGAGAAATTTGGCAGGCGTATCAGGGACCAGACCAGATTAAATTAGAAATAATCGTTTCACCGATTCAACCATCTGGGGGGGGACGGTTAATTCGGAAAAATTAGAAAAAATTCGGTATTTTTAACTTACGAACGGGAGACCGGATCTTAACGAAATTTGAAATTTAGAAGTATATCGTGTCTCAGACCCCTTATTTTAAATCCTGACCGGATCCGGTGACATTGGGAGGAGTTGGAGGGGTAAACTTAAAATCTTGGAAAACGCTTTGAGTGGAGGGATGAGGATGAAACTTGGTGGGAAAAATAAGCACAAGTCCCAGTAGATTCATTTCATTTTCCTAACCCCTTTTTTCAGGATAACAAAGAGTAGTTAAACTAGAATTTTATGAGAAATATGCTAGAGGGAAAAAGCTAGAGAATTACTAAACTTCAGAGTTACAACTAAGGGAGGAGGGGGCTCATCATTATTTTCAAAAAAGGGTGCTTGTTTGCTTTTTTTTAGTATAATGAAAGAATATTATCCACTCCCTTTCATTGATAAAAATACATTTATGTAAGCGTGTAGGCTGATATTTTCCAGACGAAAGGAGCGGGTATAAATGCGAGTCTTTCTTAGTAATTATTTGACGGTATGTATGGTAGCAATCCTAAGGTAATTATTTACTATCTGCTTGAATGCATTAATTTAGCAGACAGTGGGATGATTCCCCTCCTATATAATAGCTGCTGTTGGGTAGATGATAGGGCTTTACACCATTAAGGGTTTAACCCAGCATAAGCTTTTTTTACCAACTTGCTTGAAAACGCGTTTTAACGAATTTTGCGAGAAAATTAGGTTGTTCTATTTTTTTAGAATCGTGCAATAGCAGGAGGGAGGGGGAGAGGGTTTTAGCTTTTAATTCAATATAGAGAGAAATAGTAGCTTGAATTTGGTGGTGGGAGGGTATGGAAAGAGAGGCTCATCAGTGGATATCTTTGAGACATCCGTTTTTTAAAAGTTGACGTGACATGTTCAATGTCTTACGTAAGACTAATGACATTTCCGCTCTAATAGCCGTTTTTATACCCCCCAGGACATTGAAATTACTCGGATCCCCGTTATAATAGAATCAGATGATGTTTCTGTTTTACGAGAAACAACGGGGTCCTTTGTTCCATAAAATCAATAGTATCTATAATTGTTCTTCTCATAGAAAATGGCGGAGACTGCTAACCTGAAATGGCGAATAAGCATGAAAATACTGGGATGATATATGGACTATGCCCTTACTTGGGAGGGGCCCTTGAAGGTTTTTAAAAGGAGATCATGATTTAGCGGGAGTCTCGTAGGTCTTTAAAAGAACATTCATAGATATCCTGGGGTAAAGAAGCCCCTGAAGGTTTTTAAAAGACTATTCAACCAATCAATCAATAATTTTGTTGACCCATATAAAATGACACGAAAGTGCCCATATTGAGTAAAGGAAAAAAAGAGAAGAGAAAAAAAAAAGAAAGAATTAGACTATGATAAGCAATACTAAATAAACGCACTATAATATGGATGGCTACGGTCTAGAGATGAGACAAATTCAGCACGTCGTTGGTCCACAGCTACAAATGGATCAGTAACACCATATAGTTACGTAACTTTGCGGTTACGAGCCCAAAAAGGAAGACTTAGAAGATACTTTGCATACTTGTAATATAGCTTACGGATTGTCCGCAAATCAGTCATGGTAAATAGCTTCCAAAAAGGAGCTAGGGCTAGGATATGAGGGATTGTGTAAGCGTTATAGAGTCTAGCCAAAACATTCTTACTGTAACGTGTTTTCGCATTAGATTTTTTTTTCAATCAATCAATTAATAATTTTATTGACCCATATAAAATGACACAAAAGTGCCCATATGGAGTAAAGGAAAAAAAGAGAAGAGAAAAAAAGAAAGAATCAGACTATGATAGACAATACTAAATAAATGTGATTTTTATCGCGTTTATTACGAATATAACGTAACAATCTTAGAAATCGTGGAGTAAAGAAGCCCTGAAGGTTTTAAAAAAAGAAACTATTACGTAACAGACGCCTGCATCTCTTATAAAACATTCCCTATGACGTAACAAACACCTACCGGCTGTCATTGAAGGACAGGATAAGGCACTCGTGGGATCCAGGAACGTGTGTGTAATAGAATCCATGGATTTGTGTGTCATATAAAACAAAGGGGCATCACTACTTACAACCCTTGCTCTCAGGCTCTAGGTGTTGGTTTTAACCCCAAAAGCCTTGTTATATGATATTTAGACTATTTTGAATAATGTGGCTTTCTCAAAATTTCTATTAGATACATTTCGGGACAATACGACGTGTTTGTGTGTGTAGGGGGCGGGGGGGTTAGCTGCCCCCGTTCTTTTAAAAAAGGCACTAGAGCTTCTGATTACCAATCTAATGAGCCCCATCCGATGTTTATATGACTATGCTTTCTATAAAAACCTTATATGTCCCCAGGGCATAACTTACAACCCTTGCCCTGAGCGCGGGGGGGGTATATGTCATCCTCAAAGACATGATTTCTGGAACTTTCAACTAAGTTGAACAAAATGATTATCTCAAAATTTTGATTGGAAGTGTCTTAGGAAGTCATGGGCGTGGGTGTGCGGGGGATTTGCCCTCCGATCACATTCAACTAATAAAAAGACACTAGCCCTCTCAATTTTCAATTGAATGAGTCCTTTTTGAAGTTTCTACGACAACGCTTTCTATAAAAACTTTATGTGCCCCAAGTTCATAACTTACAACCCTTGTTCTGAGGGCTGTGGGGGGGTCATCTTCAAAGACATAATTTTCAGGCTTTTCAACTACTTTGAACCGAATGGCTGTATCAAAATTTTGATCGGAAGTGTTTGGAGAAATGATGGGCTTGGTGGGGGGGATTCCCCCTCCGATTACTTTCGACTATCAAAAGAGGAACTAGCCTTCTCAATCTCCAATCGATTGAGTCCTTTTTGAAGTTTGTACGACAACTTCAATACGGAGTCCCCTGGTCCAAGCCCAAGAAAAAAAAATACATTGTGCCGACATAGTTCTTTACTCAAGCAGCGCTATGGTGCTGCCTATGAATGTATTATTACGATTATACTGTTATTATTATTACCTTATTATTGTTATTTATATTATTGTATTATTAATATTATATGTTATTAATATTATACTCGCTATTGTATTATTACCATTATTATTAATCATTATTATTATTCTATGTATTTTTCATATGATGTAATGGCAGTTATCCTCGACCGCCGCCTTCTTTACCGTTTTTTCGTTCTTTTATTCTTGTGTTCTTCGATTTTTGTTATCTCACATAGGAATAGGAATTGTGGCAGTAAAATACAAGCTGTGTTCTTATAATACCCAATTTTTACATGAATTTAATTTCGTGAGTCCAGTTTTTAGTTTAGGAGCAATAATAGGTGTTTTTACTTGTACTGGTGTTTTTAATTGTAATAGGCGTATAGAGCAACTTACCTGTAGGTTTTTACTTAGAGATCACCAGTATTCGTCATAATCGATGGCCACATTGTTTTCTTTTTTCTTCTTGTGTTCTTTAATTACTATTATTTCACTTAGTTTACCTGTAGCTTTTTACGTGGAGACCGCTGGTATTTTTCACCGTCTATTGCCATTTTTTTTTTCTACTCATGCTGTTTTATTTTTATTATATCGCATAGAGTAAACGTTATGGTAGTAAAATACAGTCGTCTTTTTTTTAGAATGCTCGACATTTATATGACTTTGATTTTGTTAGTCTACTTTTAGTTTGGACAACATCTTTAGCTTTTTACGTGGAGACCGCTGGTATTTTTCAACGTCTATTGCCATTTTTTCCTTTTTTTTCTTTCTTATTTTTTTCTGTTTTTTTGTCTACTTATGCTTTTTGATTTTTAATATCTCACATAGAGTAAACGTTGTAGTAGTAAAATACAGTCGTCTTTTTTTGAGAATGCTCGACATTTATATGACTTTGATTTTGTTTGTCTACTTTTAGTTTGGACAACATCTTTAGCTTTTTACGTGGAGACCGCTGGTATTTTTCACCGTCTATTGCCATTTTTTCCTTTTTTTTCTTTCTTTTTTTTCTGTTTTTTTTTTGTCTACTTATGCTCTTTGATTTTTATTACCTCACATAGAGTAAACGTTGTGGTAGTACAATACAGTTGTCGTTTCTTCAGAATGTTCGACATTTATGTGACTTTAATTTTATTTGTCTACTTTTAGTTTGGACAACATCTTCTGAGGAAAACGTCAAATTTGCGGAAAGTAGCAGAAAATGAACCTAATCGCTAACTCCCAAGTGCTTATTTAGTTTAATTACAACCAGTTGATGGTTAGTTTAATTATTAGCAATACGAATTAGTGTGTGCATTTGTTATTCTCGTTGCATTTTTACTTCAGTGATATTCCAGGCCATTTTGTTCAGTTTCATTTAAATTTGATGTTATTTGATTGAAATTCGAACTTTGATTTATTTTTGCTTTCTTATTTGCCATATATAAGCTCTATTGCAGCTTTGTGTGGGGGTAATGAACGTGGGCCTATAAACTTTTAGCTACCTGGCATCTCAAGATGTCTGAAAGATGTCAATTATAAAAGTATATTCTCAATATTGATTCCTGGTTACTCTGGGGAGGGCTAGTTTGATTTACTTTTCATCCAAGTAATTTTCAATAACCTATAATCCAAGGACGAAATTAGAAGCAGTCGGAATATGTTTGTATCTTGGATCAATGCCAGACCCAGGGTTTTGATTCCAGGGCTGTACCTAGAATTTTGGCGTCGGAGGAAAAGCGGGTATTTTATGTGGAATTTTTTACCTCTTGAAGGGGCTCCAACCTCGGCTTTCCGCTTCCATCCTCGATAACTGTATTTTAGATGCGCGGCCTCTTTGGCTATAGACATTAATATTTACTTGCGTATTTGTGCATATTTTTCTTTCTTTTTATTAATTAACTTCATTCTAGTTTTTACCCCGGCCTGGGGGTCAACTTCTGCAATAGAATTTCTGCAATTAATGTTGATTGTGATTTCATTATTCTTACTATTTGTTTATAACTTAGCCCTTCAGAAGTTATTCCTACCAAGTTTGATTTTGAATTTTAAGATTTGCTAGCATATGTAAGCATATTTATTTTTTTTAATTGATTCAACTCTATAGAGCAGCGGGGATAACCAGGGAAAACTATATAAAAAAAATTTAAGATTAATATAAACAAATTCTTTAATTTTATTTTTTTAGAACTCTATTTGACTAATTTAGTATTCACCTAATTATGTTCAAAATAATTTTTTCTAAAAAAGACACTAAAATAACACAATTAATGCTAAAATTTATTTAAGCACTTGCAAAAAAGCACTAATTAGTTAGAATAGACATAAATTCACAAAATCTTACTTATTTATGTCAATATACACTTAGGAGTATTCTCTGTCTTTGGAGGCATTCCAAACACCATTCCAAGAATAGTATTAAATTCCAGATATTTTTTCAGAAGTCGATGGATGTAATGAAGTCTAAAATCAGCAAATAGTCTTCTTTTTTAATCTTTAGCCTCTGTTTCGCGGGCTTGGTCATAATAGTTTTCTAAAAGAAAAAATAATCAAATTGAGCTCTTTTGGTTTAGTGATGTTCAAAATTTGTTTAGAACCCCTGACTTAAACAATCCTGGAAACTTTATCCTTAAAATGGCTTTCAAAATCTACTTTAAAGATTAATTAATAATCAGTACTATACGAAATATGGTTTCTGTTTTTAGAGTTTCCAGAAATGTAGTGTCCCAAATAAAAGATCGCCTTGCTGTTATTAAAGAAATGGATGTAAAAAATTCGTGATCGGTGCTGAAAGTTGATCTAGAATTTTTTTTTTTTTTTTTTTTTTTTTTTTTTTTTTTTTTTTTTTTTTTTTTTTTTTTTTTTTTTTACAAAATTTTTGAATTTTATACTGGAAGTGTAGCTATTTGCTAATTCCATGAAGCATCTATACCATCCAAATACTTACTCACACGTTGTCTTTTTTTCTCTTGTAGCTCAGCAAATTCGCAACAAATAACTAAAATTTCACTTTTAATAAATCAGTTTTAATTTAATAGCACGATTACCATATGAAAATAAGTTACTCTAAGAAAACAATTTTATTTTTACTATCTTGCAACTCGTGCTTGAGCAATGTAAACCAACTATGAAAAATTGTAAGTGACGCATTAGTGACGAAACAAGTCCAAAACCTTAAAAATTTGGATTTTTGATTTTTAAGACATGGAAGACATTCAAGAATGACTTAAAGACGTTCGTGAATGTCTTAATAAGTTAGGGCTTAATTTCGAGTTAAGGCCTAGTGACACAGAAAAAGGTATATATTAGTATATATGACTTTTCGAATAATATTTATTTTTGGCTTAATCTTAAAATTTCTTTTTCTTTTCATTTAATCTTTCAGTTACTTTGGAAGAACTAATAATGCGTAATTTATTAGTTCTATTAATTTCATTTTAAATGCTATTTTATTAATGTATTGAGAATTTTAACATGACTAGTTAATTTCAACGTGCATGTTGTTTATAAATTTGTGCCAATTATTTCTTTTGAAGTGAAGAAAAAAATACCAAATCCACGAAAAAGATTACTTTTAAGTTTTTTTAGAACGGAAAAGGGTTTTTACGATAAGTGTTTCCTTCTTCACTTTGTACATTAACGTTGATAGGAAATTTCATTCCATGCCAGAAAAAAGATGTATTCGTTTACTAAAAATAGGGTACCTGTGTATTAGCCATTACACACTCGAGAAGTGAAGTTAGGGTAATCCTAATGAAATATAACTTTCATTTAACCTTAAGTTTATATAATAATATTTGGGTTGTATATTTGTACATAAGGGGAGCAAAGGTTGTTGGTAAAGTATTTGGACAGTGCCCCTAACCTCCCCCTCCCCCCTAATATGGAAATATATTGCGCAAATTATATAAGTCCAATGCTTTGTATCACCCGTCACATGTCTCTGTAGCTATGAAGTCGGTTTTCTGAGATCTAACCTAAGCGTAATTAATGAGTGCTTACTGGGTAATACACAAGTACCAAAAATAATTTTATCTTTTTTTAATCAAAAACAATAAATGAGGCTCGATTTACGTTCCCTTCTCCCAATTTACTCACTACTACCCCCAATTGACCAAAGTGAAAAGCCGTATCTTTACCACATCTTACATATCACTACACTCTAGAATAATTTGGGCAAAGTTTTTTATTTTCAATTTTTTAATTTCTCTTTTTATCATTTTCACATAACCAACCTTTTTCAACTGCTCAGACGTTTAAAAATACCTCAACTAAACCACATAATTCATTTTTTCAACTTAAAAAAATATTTCTAAATTCACTTCAATTTCGCATTCCAACTTTTCCTCTATCCACCTTGTCTTTACAATTTCGACTATTCTTCATCTACCTCAACTTACCAGTAACATTTTCTTTTGACCAATTTCCTCGAGTCAGGCAATTAATACAGCCCCAGAAAATAATCCAGTATACTTCCCCTTTTCTTTGCTCTCTCTAAGAGTTTAACTTTTGTGCCATCCCTTCCTTCCCCAAAGAATTGCTCGTGGATACCTCCTGTGAAAATTCGAATATCTGCGCCAAAGAATTTAAATTTTCTATTTTTAATACAGCCAAAGAAGTAATTTTTAATACCATTCCCCTCTCCTCTGCTCATACCAATAAATATACCTTTATGTACATAGATTGTTGAATACTGGTTTCGACTCCCCCTTTGTGTCCCAGCTTCATCAGCTCAATGTCTAGCAAACGTCTCGCTGTGTAGATTTTCGCCACCTTTTCCATTCAGTCGGTTAGGTCTTCCCTCCATATGACCTGACTGTTTTCTCTATTGCCTTTTCGCGCAATAATCGAAAACACCAACACTAAACCACATAATCCATCTTTTCAAATTAAAAATGTTTCCAGGCCCGCCTCCTCTTCAAATTGCGGCTTTTCTTCATGCCTCTCAACTTAACATCACTGTCTTCTTTGACAGTTGTTTTTTTTTTGCATTTTTAAGATCCTTATAAGTGAATAGATTTACCGGTTTTTTGCTAAAAGAAAAAAATCTGTTAAATTTTAAATTAGCTCCACTTCTTCTATATCTGGATTAAATCGTTTACCTTCGCATAATGAGACTTGCTATTATTTTCTGAAAATTGTTATGTTTTGTTGCAAATTCTTGGTATTCCAACGTAATATTCTGTAATAATGTGAAAAAACTGTTTCTCCTACACCCTCTACAAGAATTATGTTTTATTTTTTATGTGATTCATATATGCATTACCTGCTGTTCTTTGTAACGTTTAATTTTGTACGTGAACATTGTTGGTAGTCCCATTTCAATTCTTTTTTTATGCTTATGTTCATAAAGGGAGGAGGAGCTTGAATTTTATAAAGGGAGGAGGAGCTTTGTTCATAAAGGGAGGAGGAGCTTGAATTTCTCAGATGCATAATGAACGGTGAAGGCTTGCAATAAAGCCCAAGCTAAAAAAATTCAAGACGTATATCATCAATTAGGTAACAAATATATGATTCCTAATTGAATTTGAAATATACATTGTGTATGCCTGGAGATTTCCTTTCTTGCTTTTTAGAATTTTTACTGAGAAAAGCTATGATTCTCAATAAACCATAAGTGTCCTTTTATTTTTCAGGAAATGTGACTAATTGTAATATTTAATCGTCATCTCCTGACAGAAGTAAGAAAGGTTTGAGATTGTAGTAATTACTACAAGTAGTAATTACAACAATACTACAAGTAATTACCTAAGTAGTAATAGTTTTAAGAAAATTCAGTTTGAGATTATAACTTCTATAAGAGTCTATAACTTCTATAAGATTATAACTTCTATAAGTTTTTTTTAATGCAATGTGGTGATAGTTGAAAGCTAATGAGACCATAAAGTAATAATTCTAGCAGGTTGTAGCCGTAGATATACCCATAACTGGGAACTTGGAGGGGGGGCGCTTTTGCTCATACCTGCCTGTTGTAAGGCCTTCTTTGAAAGTTGCAATCCTTAAGGTAAATACAGCCAAGAAACAAACTCAGTTTTGAAGTGCTGTATTGGCCTCAGGTGGCTGTGTGGCCTTAGGTGGTGACTTGTTTATAGTAGCTGTTGTTGTTGATGAAAAAGACGTTATTGAAGCTGACACATCCCGAAAGACAAATCTACACCTGGTAGTTAGACAAAGTGGTGGCGTGGTCATGCAGCCAAACACGTTGAACGGGGAAATTAAGTCCAAAAGAATTCAAAAATAAATTGCTTTTAAAAAAAATTTTCATCGATGGAAATGAAACTCACAACCTCCTGAACTATTGACATGTATCCTTCTATTGAGCCACTTGTGAAACTATTTGATTTAGTTTTTTTTTTGTGCGAATCAAAACATCCTATATATTGAAGGTGTATCATAAATCTCAACAACTTTACATACGGGTAATCAACATATTAATCAAGTTATCTATTGTGTTTACTTAAGATAAGTTGTTAGTAGTGTTTGAATCTCGTCCAAGTGTATTACCGCTTTTCTTTTTAGAGGGCTGATAACCATATGGGTGCTTAGACAGGAAAAAATTTATATGTATCTTTTGCGCTGAGCATCAGCGTTGCTAACGCGACACAATTGCACCGTTTTTGGTACTATTTAGAGATCCTGGTACTGTGCGGTACAGTTGGGAATTTGATGGTACAATAAAAAAAATTCAGTACATTTGGTTTTACCGGCTCCTTTGAGATTCGGATATCTGTTAAAATTTTAGTGTATTGAAGATTTTCTTCTTGTCACGGCTAATTATTAACCCTCTGTTCATAAGGTACAAAATAATCTTTCGCGATTAATTTTAGTTGGAAAATTGGTACAGTTTATTTTAAATCGTTGGCAACGCTGCTGAGTATGTTATTATAGTCGTCATCGAAAAATCTGGCTCAAATTTTGCATTCACAGTCTAAAATTTATTGTGGCCGTAGTGTGAGACAATGTATATGTTAGATTTTGTTGAAATTATTATATTCAGTTGTCATGTTTACCATGTCACCGATTTTCGTGAAATTTGTTTAATATATGCAAATTGGTCCATAAAAAGAAAAATGTGTCTTACATTAGCTGCTATGCCTTTTAATGTTTATGCTCCGTTTGAAATATGTCATTTTGTGACTAGCCTATAGCTTTAACTAATCACCGAAAGGATACTTTTGTAATTCGGGAAATGATTGTCATCTTATGTTAAAACTTGAAAACTACAGGACTAGAGAAGACAACTAAATTAACATAATTTATTTAATACTTAATAAAATATTATAATTAATGCCTAAATTAGCAGAGGCAGCATAAGGCTTATGTTTCCGGTTTTTTTATAGAGATAGTGGAAAATAATATTTTATTTTAGAACAAATGCTACTATAAGAAATACCAAAAAATCCCCTCAGTTCTGCTAAATCTTGACTCTGATAAAATTCTCTCTCCCTCTTATTCATTTTCTAGACTGATATGAAAAGTGCAAAAGAAAGGCTTTCCTTTGTCCCTTAATGTTGATATATTTCAACATGAGGGCGTTCCTGGGATTACAGCAAAATATTACAAAGAAATACAAAATTCGGTAAAGCTAATTGGTATATTTAGTTACCTGATAAACAAGAGAGGCTATTGGTTATGTACAAATAAAGCTATTGGCTGGGATCTTTTAAAAATTAGCCGACTGAGTAAGGCAATGCTTCATTTTTTTTTCGAGTTGGCTGTTCTCACTTTGAATATGTCCAGTTTCATTTCATTTTTTTGTAGTTATGTTTTTTTTACTTCTTTTGTATTTCTTATACTTATTTGACCTAGATTTTTCTTAAATCTTGGATTTTTTAGTTCATGAGTCTTTCAAAGTTATTGGTACCACTTACGGTATTTAGCGCTGATTAAACAATTAGTTGCCACAGTTCAGTTTTATTTAATGATTTTGACTAAAATTGAGAAATATATTCTTAATTTTACCAACATGGGAGCGATAAAGTAGGATAGTTCAAGTGTTTTTTTGTTTTTTTTTGTGTATTCGGATTTGAAACTCTGTTTAACTAGTATTTGACACAAAAAAATTCTGAAAGGCGTTCTATATATATTTTATATGATTACGCCATATCAATAAAATGAGCTAGAAGACCCCCCTCCCCCCAATGTGAAGTTTAGACTGAACGTGTTATCTGTTCATGACAGAAGAGTTTTTTTAATTATTTCGGCAAGTCTAAAAGCGGTATATGAGCAAGCAGAATAGTAAAATTCACTCAAATTAGCGGTAATTTTCCGAAAATCAAAATTTTGTGAGGTGACGAGAATGAAGAAAAACCTACTTCTGCTCAATCTTTGGGAACTTTTTTGGGTTTTAATCACATATCTGCTTCATTTTTTTGGCCCTAATAATAGCCCCCTAACCCAGCCCTTTACTAACATTAAACTGAGCATCTGTCTTATTTTGACCCTTTTTGAATTAGGCTGTCTACTTTTTGTATATCATCCTGCATGGAAGCTAAGTTTTTTTTTAAGGAATTTAAGTTTTTTTATTATTATTATTTTGGCAATTCTAAAAGCGGTATATTAGCGGTAATTCATCCAAATTAGTGGTAATTTCCAAAAGCCAAAATTTTGTGAGGTGATGAGAATGAAGAAAAGCCTACTGTTTTTCAATCTTCGGGAACTTTTTAGGGTTTTAATTACATATGTGCTTCATTTTTTAGCCCTAAAAATAGCCCCCTGACCCAGCCCTTTACTAACATTAAATTTAGCATCTATCTTATTTTGACCTTTTTTTAATTAGGCTGCCTACTTTACTTTTTGTGTATCATCCTGCATGGAAGCAATAATTTTAAGAGAAGATGGAAACGGGGGGGAAAAGGAGAGAAACTGCCTCGTGAATTTAAAGCGTAGGCCTACTACGCAGGGGAGCGGTGGAAATTTTAGGTAACCTCTCATTAAAGCTCATAAAAGAATTTTCCTTTTCTCAAAATTTAAGTAAAGTGTTGTAATTATCTCTTCCTAGCCAAAAAAAAGTAACACAAAAAAAGCAAATGCTTTAAGTATGAGAAAACATAGAAACGTTTAAATTGGAAACATGCTTGTCGGAATGACTGTGTTTTATGGTTCTAAAAACGTTTTTTGGTTACGTAGTGCTTCCTGGTTTTCTCGTTGCCCTTTCCTGGTTTTTTAGAATTGAATCTAAAAAGGGCTAATAATAGTTCCCTAACCCAGCCCTTTACTAACATTAAATTGAGCATCTATCTTACTTTTACCCTTTTTTGAATTAGGCTGTCTACTCTACTTTTTGTATATCATCATGCATGGAAGGTATAATTTTAAGAGAAGATGAAAATGGGAAAAAAAGGAGTGAAACGACTATAACTGCCTCTTAAATTTAAAGCATAGGCCTGCGACACAGGGGAGCGGTGGAAATTTTAGGTAACCACTCATTAAAGCAGGATTAACACTATAGCTTTCGGGAAGTTTGAGGAGGTGGTAACCCCAGTCTTGTTTTATATATATTTTGTGTTCGTTTTGAGCTTGACTTGGTTATTCATGTCATTTTCTACTTGTTTTAGATTTTGTTTCTTTACTTATTTGATAACTTTAGGTTTGACTTGGTTATTTATTTTAATTTCTCTTAAACGTATACTAATCTTAGTATGGAAGCTATAATTTTAAGAGAAGATGAAAATGGGGACGAAAGGAGAGAAATGACTATAACTGCCTCTTAAATTTATAGCATAGCCCTACTACACAGGAGAGCGGAAAAAATCTGAAAAAATATGAGATTGTTTTAAGATATATATTATTTAATACATACAAAGTAAAAACAACACAAATACAAAAAAAGAAGAATAATATAATGTTCAGTAGAAGAGGTAGAATATCCCAAAATAAGTATATTTCAAAATCTGAGGGGACAAAATTTCTCGAAAAATTTAGCCTCTTAAATTTCTCGAGAAGCGAATAAATAAGAAAAGCGGTTGGACCAGTAGATAGAAATTGTTTATTTTGAAGGAGTGGGCTTTAAATACATTGTATCCAAATATCTGTTGTTTAACCCAATCATAGATTGCCACAGCCTAACTATAGACATTTGTAGGATAAAGGGAGTTTCTTGATTTTTTTTTTTTTTTTTTGAAAACAGAAAAGTGAAATATTTGAGTCTAAAAATACGCATTTTTCAGTATTGTTGGCTTCTGCCCCCTAAGTGAATCCCTTTATTCACTAGGGCTTTCAGCTGAATGCATCTACGAATACACACTAATTGAAAATGGTTTAGGGGGGGTGATATGAATACATAGTCTCTCTCTCTTTCTGACCGCCCTCCCCCCAAATTTTAGACGAGACTTTGCCTGTTTGTCAAGCAAAATTGAACAATAAAAATTAAAACAGGGCACAACGAACTTTTTTCTAATTGTTTTTTCATACTGAAGATACCAAAAAAAACGTATTCTTCAAAATCGAGTGGGGGCCACTAAGTATACAAAAAAAAATATTTTTCACTTGTCCCCCCCCCCCTATTGGCATCCCTGAATGAAAATGTCTTTTTTTATCTTTAGCCTCACTTATCCCTGAAAACTCGTTTCAGGGCCATTTTTAACTCTCCCCGATAAGTGCAGCACTGTCAAACCTGAATTGTTCAGAAATTACTTAAGCGCTCTCCTTAAATGTCAAAAGCGTCAGGAGGGGCAGATAGGGCTCCTAAAAAATATCCTCACTCAAATGCTGAAACTAATTTGCAAGAATAATGCTAGTCTCAAAATAAGGAAGCGACTTTTAAGAGGTAAATTGACGACAACACTGCCCCTAAAAGTAAAGTAATATAGCTAAGATGATTTTAGTGTTTAAATGCACAATTTTGAAATCACAAATACACGAATATAACAATTTTTGTCAGGAAGTTCTATTCCATCATTAACTCTTGTTTGCTAAAGAAAGACGTTCATTGAACCTGTCTAGTAGGACCAAACAGAAAAAAACTTTTTTCAAGCTTGACTACATCAGTGATTCAGAATTGATAGATAAATATTTTTTCGTGAATGGTATGTGTTCTTCTCTACCAAGTGCCTATGTATTATGTAGCTAGTCTAATATGTGTCTATAATAGTTCATTTAGCAATATAAAGCTTAGAAAGCGGAGATGGTTGATCTTATGGTTTCTGTAATATCTTGACTGTCATCAAAATTTGTAAAAAATAACAGGCAAAATTTTATTTTTTATCTTTTGTGATGATTTGATTTCTTATTGTAAGTTATTATGTGCTTCTTAATAAATCAGTTGCGGTTTTCTTTTTGTAATTTGTGTTTGTTGCTGGAATTAAGCTTCCAAGGGATTATTTGAGGGGAAGCAGAGTGTTTCCTGAGAATGGCATAAAAAAATATAGTAGACCTCATGTTGTCACCCTAGTGATTTATCACTATTCCTAGTGATTTTTTATATTGCCTAAACAAAAAAATTACTAAAGTTGTATATAAATCACTAGATTATTGAAGAAAAACACTAAATCAACCAAAAAATTGCAAAAATCTAGTGATGTCTCTGTAACCGGTTGGCAACCCAGCTCATGCCATGCAATTTCTTTGCCGTTTCATCCTAATTTTCCGTAAAATGAATTGTCTGATTAACATAATTATGCATGTGGTATCTTAAATCATTATGTATGTAATCAAGACGGCTTTGGGGGCTTTGGACCCTTCCATCTGTCTAAAAAAATACGTACTATTATAATTTTTCCTTTAACTATTTAGTTTTCCTGTTATCTTTAAGTATTTGATATACTTAGAACGGTAATTTCTGGAAATTCAAAAAATTACATTTTCCATGTCTTCAGCATAGTTATGTAATTGACCCACAAGGCCCGTTTTTCAGTCAATGATATCCTTTTACGATTTTTTTTTTTTTTTTTTTTTTTTTTTTTTTTTTTTTTTTTTTTTTTTTTTTTTTTTTTTTTTTTTTTTTTTTTTTTTTTTTTTTTTTACATATAAAGGCCACTAAAACGAAACCAAACGAAATGTTAGATATGTTGGATATATATTCACAGTACATGTTCCTTATCGAGCAAAGGAAGCTGGGGGAAGAATATATACTATTGTTAACAACTCACCGCAGCACTAAGCCGCCTGAGGTCAACACAGCTAGCAACGCTCCTCCTCCATCCCAATCTATTCAAAGCCTTTCTCTTTAAGCCCTCCCAGAAAGTTCCCATTTCTCTTAAAGTCCCCTCCGCAATCCCTCGCTCTTTGCGCTAAAGTTTTTAATTGTTTTAAAAAGTAGAATTGTGGCAAAGAGTCAAACTTTAGCGTAAAGAGCGAGGGATTGCGGAGGGGACAACCCATTTCATATACGGAGTAATTTCTGTTCGTTTTAAGTTTTAATGTCGCTCCTTACTTTCAGCTAAAAAAATTAGTTTTTTTTTATTTAATTTCTGAACGTTTTTGAATTAATGCATGTTTGGTTTTGGCTCTCCGCACATAAATTATTAAAATGAAATTTGTATATTAATTCTTTTTTTGGCTAAATGGCTTTCTCTTAGTTTTGATCAGACGGGTTTGAGAAATAAGGGGTGGAGAAGGAGGTCTAGTTGCCCTCCAATTTTTCGGTTACTTAAAAAGGCAATTAGAACATTTTAATTTTTAACGAACGTTTTATTAGTAAAAAATATACGTAACTTAAGATTTAACTTACGTAACAAACTTTCATAATCTTATATTTTTATTATGTATACGAGGGGGTTTGTACCCTCGTTAATACCTCGCTCTTTACACTAAATCGTAAGTTTTGTCCCAATTCTTAAGAATGACCCCTGAATCAGAAAGGCCGTAGAATAAATAGTTGAAATTACTAAAAATACTTTAGCACAAAGAGCGAGGTATTTATCTCCTCCAATACCTCGCTCTTTATGCTAAAGTATTTTTAGAACCCCTCATATGCGTCATAATCTCTGTTCGTTTTAAGTTTCAATGCTACTACTTCCTTTCATTTGAAAAAACGTTTTCATGTTTATTTTTCATTGTTTTCTTATAATAATGCTAGAAAATCCTGCGCCCTTTTCATTGAATTTTTCTTCCCCCATGACAGATTCCTCCAAGGAAATATCCTCCAGCATAGCCCTCTCCCCCTCAGCCCCACCCCCAAACAAAATAAAATCCCCCTGAAAACGTCTGTACACTTCCCAATAACCATTACTATATGTAAAAACTGGTCAAAGTTTGTAACTTGCAGCCCCTCCCCCAGGGATTGTGGGGGAGTAAGTCATCCCCAAAGACATAGTTATTATGGTTTTTGACTATGCTGAACAAAATGGCTATCTCAAAATTTTGATCCGTTGACTTTGGGAAAAAAATTATTGTGGGAGGGGGCCTAGATGCCCTCCAATTTTTTTGGTCACTTAAAAAGGGCACTAGAACTTTTCATTTCCGTTAGAATGAGCCCTCTTGCGACATTCTAGGACCACATGGTCGATACGATGAACCCTGGGGAAAAAAACAAACAAATAAACACGCACCCGTCATCTTCTGGCCAAAAATACAAAATTCCACATTTTTGTAGATAGGAGCTTGAAACTTCTACAGTAGGGTTCTCTGTTACGCTGAATCTGATGGTGTTATTTTCGTTAAGATTCTACGACTTTTAGGGGGTGTTTCCCCCTATTTTCTTAAATAATGCAAATTTTCTCAGGCTCGTAACTTTTGATGGGTAAGACTAAACTTGATGAAACTTATATATTTAAAATCAGAATTAAAATGCGATTCTTTTGATGTAGCTATTGATATCAAAATTCCATTTTTTAGAGTTTTGGTTACTATTGAGCCGGGTCGCTCCTTACTACAGTTCGTTACCACGAACTGTTTGATATGTCAAAGTGCAAGTTTGTATGTTTCAATGGTAAGGCCTCCTGTCCCCAATTATTAATGGAAATAATGTCCATGTCGTGTCCTGAGCAGTTTAATTGGTATGACCTTATCTTCGGTTCGTCACTAACTTCTCCATGTTCTTCTACTGTTAGTGTGGCTCTCCGGAACCAACGAATTTCGTACAGTGAGATTGTTCCTAATCGTGCACGTTTCAATAGAAGAGGCCTGGTGCGGCTATATCCCAGTTACTGCTCCCCAGCATTTGCTTTTATCACTGGTGTTCATCACATTGTGCGGAAAAAGGACGAGAAACTAATGAGGATAGGTTGTTCTGTGTATTGGAAGCAGCTAATTCACCATCTTCAGTCACACCCATAGCCTATATAGACACCAGATGTGTAAACATTTTTCAAAAGCAACACATAACTGTCGTCGCGACATTAACTGGCGATGCATCAAAACCAGACATTTTCGCAGTTGGAAACTGGATTCCACAGCCTATATAGAACGCATGGACGGATAGTAGATAGACGTGTCTATTAACAAATGAACTAACATCATTTTTATACAATCCTAATAAAGGGGGGGGATTAATGCCAGAAATAAACAAAATTTATAGTTATTTACTTTCGCCAATAACCATTATTATATTATTAGTGTTTACATAGTATGTAAACACTGGTCGAAGTTTGTAACTTGCAGCCCCTCCCCCAGGGACTGTGGGGGAGTAAGTCATTCCCAAAGACATAGTTATTATGGTTTTTGACTATGCGGAACAAAATGGCTATCTCAAAATTTTGATCTGTTGACTGGAGAAAAAATGAGCGTGGGAGGGGGCCTAGGTGCCCTCCAATTTTTTTGGTCACTTAAAAAGGGCACTAGAACTTTTCATTTCCGTTAGAATGAGTCCTCTTGCGACATTCTAGGACCACTTGGTCGATACTATAACCCCTGGAAAAAAAACAAATAAACACGCACCCGTGATTTGTCTTCTGGCAAAAATACGAAATTCCACATTTTTGTAGATAGGAGCTTTTGCTACAAGGTTCTCTGATACGCCGAATACGATGGTGCGATTTTCGTTAAGATTCTGTGACTTTTAGGAGGTGTTTTCCCCTATTTTCTAAAATAAGGCAAATTTTTTCAGGCTTGTAACTTTTGATGACAAAGACTAAATTTGATGAAACTTATATATTTAAAATCAGCATGAAAATCTGATTCTTTTGATGTATATTTTAGCATCAAAATTCTGTTTTTTAGGGTTTCGTTTACTATTGAGCCGGGTCGCTTCTTACTACAGTTCGTTACCACGAACTGTTTGATTAATAGGAAGTAGCAACCGAACTTTCGCTGGGATTTATTATATTATGTTAATAAATGATTAGAGCATATCTTTTTCTCATCCAATCATCGTAATTTCAGCAAGGAGATGTCTTACTTTCATATTTGGTTCTATGTTCTCTCATAGACTTTGCCGTGTTCCTTAGGAAAATGTTCATCACAATGATCCACATAAAAAGAGATAGATCACTACCCTGTTTAACTTCTGACGCAATAAAAAAAGCAAAAAATTTCACTTCCTACCTTACCCGCAGTAATGTTACCCTCACACATAGCACTAATCATTCTAATGCATTTATCTGGTATACCATGCAAGGACAGGGCCTTCGCTAATTTTTTTCTATCGGCTGGATCAAACGCTTGTTCCTAATTTATGAAGCCGATGGCTAAAAGAGTCCGATAACTTTGGAACTTCTCAACTGTTTGTTTAAGGATGAAAGTTTGTACACGCATCATCTCCACTCCCTGAGTTCACATTGTTCTTCTCTTAAAACTTAATCAGACTAAGTCTATCTTTAGCATTGCTAAGACTAAAAGTTACATTTCACTGAGCAATTTGCTACAGAGACCAAGCTATTGGCCAAGCTAATACAATTAATAATAATAATACGCTCGGCTCTCGAGCCAGTCTCACTGCCGGGGATATTATGTGAATAGTTTTAAATGTGTATAGCTAAAGAATGATGAAGAACTTCTTGAATTAACCTACTCATTTTTATCACCTTCTTTGTAAAGGGGTTTAATTAGAGTTTTCCTAAAATCGTTAGGTACTTAATAATTTCTGTTTGTTTAATGTTTAAATCCTGCTCCTTATTTTCATTTGAAAAAAAAACTTATTTTTTCTAATTGATTTATCATAAGAGCTTATACTTGGCTTTGTGTCCCATCCTTCCAGCGTGGGTTAATAAATTGTATATAGCCTTATTTCATGTTCCCCACCCCTCGAATATGAGTTTCTGAAACTCCTAATAAGTCCAGTTCAAAGCGTTTGAATTCGTCAGTCAAAATACAATCGTTGTTTTTTAATGTTATAGCATTCCAAGCCGCGATACTAGTATGATTGATACCCTTTTTTTTATCGTAAAATGAGCAAGTAGTATTCTATTATTAATACCTTCCAACCTAAACAAAACTCGGCAGCTTCTTATCCATCATAAGCCTTACTCCCTGTCTATGCATCCCGTACTTCCTGCCTGAGGGAATAAATTCTAATCACCTGATATTATATTACCGTATAATAACCTGAATTCTAATCACCATATTTCTCAACGGTGGGATATCAGTTTCTGAAACTCCTAACAATTTCAATTCAAAATATCTCAATTAAATATAATATTTATTTAATTTAGGAATTATAGCTGTTAGTACATCCAGAAAACATCATTGTTCTTGGGAAAGACACGTTTTCCTATGTTTAGGTATTTGAAACTATTTATTGACCTAAGTAAAGATTGAAAGCTTGAAATAAATAAACGTACTGAATATTATTTAGGTAATAATTCTTATCTTCGTTTCAACGGTCAACAAATTTTAATTAAATTTTAAGTTAATTCTCGTTCTGTAGCACTGTGACTTTTCGAGTAAGACAGTACAGAGGTTGCATTAAAGCTAATTATGTCTACTTATTACACAGTAAGTGGCATGAACCTCAACGCTTATTGGACTCTCAGGGATGTCAATTGTATTTTCCTTGGAAAGTATACAAATATCAGAAAAATTTACAACTAAGGAAATAAAAATTTTCGTCAATATAACTTATTTCTCGGTGCTTTAATGAATGGTCTTTTAACGGTAACATAGCAGAACTTATATTCTAAATACCATATAAGTTAGCGTGCATTTAGAGCATATATAGATGGCATCGTCTGATTCAAGTCACAAATTACAAATTTCAACTCAGCACTAACACCAACATAGTCTAATTAGTGATTCATAAAATGGTAAAAAAAAATTAATTACTATTTACCTCTGTATCGGTCTATTTTTGTGAATTTAATACTAAGTCAAATAGCTTAGATTTTGGCTTATTGTCGAAAACCTGGGAAGTCCTTGTGCCTAATTTGGGTAGCCTATGCAAGGTCTAGGATAATCAATTGATTTCTGTGAAATTTTATTTCTATAATTTAAATTAGTGTACCTGTTATGGTATATCTCGATTCCTTTTAATTAATTTTCTGGATAAGAGATGGACATTGTTATAGGACAACCTACACATTCCACATAGCCTATAAAAACCTATACATTACATCTACCTGACACAACCTAGGGTGAAGTTAGATCCCCCTTGTATTACAGCCAGGAATAGCCCAAGGCTATATGCAGAAATTGGTAAATATTGAGTAGTTCATATATTTGACCTACCATTCAATGCCACTTTGGTAAAATTCTAGTTAATTGACTTCTTGCTATCTTGGAAAGGGTTTATGTTAGGAAAATGTAACTTTCAGGGATGGGTCTACAGGCTAAATTATGTCCCGGGAAGGTATTTTGAAGTACCCACCTCCACTCCTCCCTCTAGAGGGCCCTGAAATTTGCCTACATAGCAGGTCTATACCTATTGAAATTTTGAAAAAACAACATTTTACCTTAATTTTCAGTTACTAGTTGCTTTTTCTCTGCCTTTAGTTCTGAAAATGCAATTCCTGTTATTTGAGTAGAATCTTGAGCCATATCAATGTTTTATTTTCAAAATTTAGGAAATATATTTGCATATCTTTAAAACCTTATAAAATGGAATTGAGCAAAGTTATGAAGCTGAAAACAATTTTGTTGTACTTCAATTAAGCAGAAGATCTATTTTGAAAGGTTTCACTTTTATAGCGCATATATTTTTTTAAAGGTCAAGGCCCTCTAGAGGGAAAAGGAGTAGAGTTAGGTGCTTCAAAATACCTTCCTGGGACGTACTTTAGTTTGTAGATTCATCCCTGAAAGTTTCATTTTCCTAACCTAAACCCTTTCTGAGATAGCAAGAGGTCAATTAACTAGAATTTTACTGCCACTTTTTATGCTCTTTCTAAACATAGGCTAATAGGCCTAGGTCTGATCACTTTGATAAATGTTTAGTATTGTTCCAAGTGCTCTAAAGTGCATACTGCTGCATATAGCAAGATGATTGCATATTATTTGTTTCTTTGTCATCATTAGAGGAATGCATCCATTTTTCAGCTTTCTCTTTTTAGCTTTCTTTTTTTAAGCCCCTCCAACAAGACTAAAAATTCATAATTTAGGCTTGCTTACAGGTAACTTTATCTGTAGAGCAATGCATATTAGTTTATGAGCCATGCAGGCAGCAGGGCAATGTCTGTATTCTATATTTATTCAACAAAGAGTGATAAAACAAAAAAAAACCCTCAAACAAGGTTTATTAAATAAATATAGAATACAGACTTCACCCCACTGCCTGAAGAGCTCATGGACCAGTGCACTTCACTCTAATGGTAATGTTACCTGTAAGCAACCCCACTTTTTGCATTTTTAGTTTGCCCCATGAAGGAGGAGGGTCAGCAGAAATGGATGCACTTCTAGAATTAGTATTTCTAAGTGCTCTAAATTAAACATTTACCATTACCTTTCTTGCAAGTGCAATTTCAAGCCTTATTAGGATGCTTGAAAATAATTTCTTTCTGTATATTTAGATATAAAAGTTGGTTAGAACATTTGTTTCAAACTTACTAGGCTTATTTCATTATTTCCTTAAATTGCTATTTAGAGCAAATCTAAGAATTTTTCATCCTTGTAAACCTCTGTTTTGACTTCTACAGGTTGTTTGGTGCAATTGCTTGCTATGTTTGAATTGAAGACTCAAAAGCTTCCCATTTGTAGAAGAACTCTTGCTGTTGCCAAAAAATTTTTGGGCTGTTGCCAAAATCTTTGTCAAAATTTTGCTTGAATGCACCCATGGATCAGCAGCCACTGTACCTTCAGACAGTTGATTCCACAAGTTTGTTACTTGCTTGCTGAAGAAATGGCTTCTTCCTCAGATTGAGCAGTGTTTCTTGAAGATTTTCTTGGAATTTCCTCTTGTTGCAGGACACTCAGAAGGGGGGGGGGAGGAAACCAGGGAGAATATTCTTAGGAATAATTTTATGGGCTACAATCATGTTACCATTTTTCCTCTGGTATATGAGGGTAGGAAGCTTGAAGTGACATAAACACTCTTCATATGGGATTTGTTTAAGGCCTTAGACCATTTTGGTTGCTCTTTGTTGTACTCTTTCTAGTTTTTCCTTGTTTTTCTTGAAGTAGGGTGATGCCAGGGGCATTCCAACCTCTTGGTGCTGATAATACAGATTTTGCATAGTTGACAATCAACAATGACTCCAAGATCTCTTTCTTAAGAGACTGCTGATGTGTGTTGTGGTTGCCAAAGTGGATTATATGGCATTTATCACTGTTGAAAGAGAGGAGCCATGTATCAGTCCTAGTCCTTTTGGATAGATTGTAGGTCAGAGGATGTGGCTGCTTTACTAACAAGTTTTGAATCATCAGCATAAAGAGTGAGAAGGTCCAAGAGAAGATAGGGTGTATCATTTATACAGAAGTTGAAAAGACTTGACCCAAGAATGGTCCCCCAGGGAACACTGTATAAAACAGTTGTTGAAAGGGAGTCATGAACTCTTACAAGTTGCATTCTTTCTGAAAGAAAACTCTGTATCCACTTGACAATAACATCATCAACAGCTACTGCTTTTAGTTTGGTGCTGAGTAATTTATGACAAACCATGTCATTTGCTTTTGAGAGGTCCAGGAGCACTACGTCAACAGGGAAATCTTTATCCATCAATGATGTAACATACTCATATGTCTGTCATAGATTAGTATCAATGAATCTTAAATATCAGAAGCCATGTTGAGTAGAAGTGAGAATGTTGTTAATTTTCCAAGCACTGAATTGAGCCCTGTTGATGAATCTCTCAAGCACTTTTATAACTGCTGATGTGATGGTAATTTTCTACATGATCTTCAGGGCCTTTTTTGTGGATTGGTGTGATATAGGATGCTTTCCAATCTGACAGTAGTTCTCCATTTTGTGGGGACAGCTTGAAGAGTCTACACAGGGGAGAACTGAAAACATTTTGGAACTCCCTGAAAAGCCTTTGGTGTATCCCATCTGATCCCTTTGATTTCTTAACATCAAGTTTATCATGGCTAGCTAAGACAATTTCTTCAGTATTTGACAATTTAAGCATTGGATCATATATTAAAATTGATGGTGCTGCAGAAATAGTTGGGCAAGATCAGATGGTGAAGGCAGAGGTAAACTGGGTGTTCAACACATTAGTCTTATTTATTGGCAATGAGTGGGTTATGCTATTATTTTTGAGGTCAGGAATAGTGTGATGGTTGCAATTTGCAGCAGAAACATTTCTCCAGTTTGCCTTGATATCTGTGGCAAGCTTCTTCTCATGTTCAGTCATCAGTTTCCCAACTACATTGGAGGCAAGGTTCCAGGCCTTCATGTACCTCTGCCAATTTTCTTGTGGTTTTTCTTTGTTGTACCTTTTCCAGGCTCTGGCTTTCCTGCTGATTATTCTTTTTGCTTCCTTTGTGAGGAACAGAAGTGTTTTTGGTTGATGACACAGGAGTGATTTTTCTCAGTTGGTAGGAGAGCTTCTTTAACATTTATGCATGATATGCTGACATCAGAAATGATTAGTTCTGACCAATTTATTTAGGCTAGTTCCTTCTGTATTGCTTGGTAGTCAACAAAAGCCTGAGGACAAAGATTAGTTTACTTATGTCTATTAAAAAATAACACAGAGAGGATGACTGAGTGGTCACTGTTGCCATCTGGAGGAAGAAATTCATTTCTGATGAGGGAATCTTGATTGCTCAAAATTACAAAATCTAACAAGGAAGGATTCTGGTTGCCATGATGCCTTGTCAATAATTTGATGAAGGAAGTTATCAGATAAGCAAGATACAGATGGTGAATCTCCATTGCTGCATGACCAAGACCATCAATCCACTTGATTAATAGGAAATAAAATTGCCAATAATTATCAAGTCAGTTACTGTAGATTCTAATTCATCAGTGATTGTTTTCAGATATATTTCATGATTGTCAGGACTGGCTGTACTACAGGTTCTAGATACACGCCCAATACAGATTTTTTTTGCAGAGAAATACCAAGCCATAATCCATTTTGTAAAAATTGTATTACTCCCAAACATTGATTTGTCAAGGTTAAGTTGACTAAAAAAAAAAAAAATCAAAACAATTCTGTCATGTTTTCTTCTTATTCTGTTAGGCTGCTTAAAAACTGCTGTTTCATATATATGTCAAAGCTGACAGAAGAAACATGGCAGATAGAAAAATGAAAAAATTGTTTTGATTTTCTTTTTGTCCAACTTAATTGTGACAAATCAATGATTGCAGATTATATGATGTTACTTGTGTATTAACCAGTGCACACATGAAAAGTTTGGTGAATGTAAGATTTACGAAAACTGTTTCATAGTCACAAAGACAAATGATGGGTGACAGAATGCATTGTACTTGTATAATTTGGGCTATACATTTGCACATTAGGGTGGGGATAAGGTTTGGTTACTTTACCCCCACCCCTTAATACACACATATATATATATATGTATATATATATATATATATATATATATATATATATATATATATATATATATATATATATACAGTGCTATATTTTCATCATATTTGGTATATTTCATTAGAATTATTGGTACTTTTATTGTATGCTACTCAGTGCTTCATATAAATAGAACTCAAGTAGAACTACTTTTCATTTTAACATCCATGGTATTACACTGTTCTCTATTAATTCAGATTGTAAACTGAAGGAATTTCATACATGAAATTTTCAAAATTGGTTCTACATATGTGAAGCACTTGAGTGACATGTAATACACAAGTACCAGATAAACCTAAGTTCTTGAATTACAAGAATGTACTGGCTAATACAGAAGTACCTATATAACTTTGACAAAATGAATTTTGTAATAAAATATTAAGGATGTTTTAACCCTTTTTATACCAAAGAAATTATAATTTTCAAGGTTCCAAAAAATGTTTAAGACTGAATTTGTAAGAAAAGCAATTATAATAATCCGAAAGAGCATAAAAAATGGCATCTAGTGGTATGTTCACTTTATTTGTAGGTCAATTATATGAACTACTAAATATTTACCAAAAAGTTTGCAGTTTTGAAATTTGCTACATTTGGATTATAACTCAACTGTTTGTGAGAAATAGCATAAAAAAATAACACAAACCCATAAAATCAGTAAACTTGTATATTAACTGCTCAAGATGAGACACAGACTGTTCAGACCAAATCAGCATTGAGAAGCTGGGATCCTATATTATTTATTGGCCTGATTTTTAGCTGCACCCTATCCCGAATGTTTTGCCACCTTTGATCAGTTGTCATTTTCATCTCTCCTTGGCAGATTATGTAATTTCTGTCAGAGCTGTCTGAATACTGTCTTATTCAATGCATTTTTCTTCTCATGCAGGACAATGAGTGTTTCACCACTTTAGTGCCATTTGTCCCCTCTCCAAGAACTTAAGTAGTGACTTCTTTCATCTTTGGCCATGCTCTCTCTGTGAAGTTCCTTTTCTAGACTCTCATTTTCTTGTTGCTATTGCTCTGGTAATAAGGAGTCATTCCTCAGCTTTGACTTTTGAAATTTCAAGTTTCTAAGCATTATATCTTGGAGTTAGCTTGGGTTTCTTGCAGTTTGATAAATCAGCTTTAGCGTAGCAGCAAGAAGGAAATGACATGAGCTGTTCTTTGACCTGGTGTTGGCTCTTCTGAATACTCAGCAGGTGACTACTGATAACCTCCATCTCTAGTGAGTCAATATGTAATTGATATGAGCATGGGTATAGTTGTCTCTTGATTTCCATGTAAAAGTTCAAAGAATGTGTTCATTGTGGATATGCTATTAAGCATTAGATCTAAAGCAGCTGCATATCATTGGAATATCCAGCCTCACATCCAATGTTGTCTAGCTGTAGCATTTCAGAAGAATCCAATCTAGGGTCAAAACTGTGCCCACTGGACCCAGTGTCAAAACCTTCATCATTACCCTCTATTTCAGGACATTTGATCAAAATCAAAAGTTTGAGGAAGTTTTAATGAAAAACAGATGACTCAGAACATTCCCCCTCCCCCAAGACCCATTTTTGGATCTATTAGCACTTGAAAACCTTCACTGTCTATGACTTTTATTTGCTTCAAAACTGTTAAAATTTTTGGGTAGGATAAGCAACCCAAATTTGAATTTGAGAAAGCTATTATTGCACTATTGTTGCAAGAAAGAAATCAGAACATTGGTTTTCCAAATTTATTTTTCTAGATCTCCTTCCAAGAAGCTAGAAGATGCACAAATTTGTTTTATCTTGGAGCTTGAAGAGACAACCTTGTGCTCTAAACAAGTCTAACGTAAAAAAAAAGATATAATAATAAGGTTAATTCCACATTATTTTTAGATTTGCTTTGAAAATACTTACAGTATGTATATATATAACCAGTATATTAAAAGTTAAAATGTAACCTATAGCAGTTAACTTGAAAAGACAATAACATCCCAAAGATCAATTTATCTGTGGTACATTTGTACTTATGGTTTATCTGAGATCAATAATTTAAATAAAAATTTATGGTCTTTCCTTCCCTTCTCCTGATCCATGGGTTTACAGAGGGGGGAGGCGGGGGGCAGTCGCCCCCTCCCCCCTAGAACCGCAAATTCACACTACATATGGCCAAAAAGTAGTTGATAAAAAGGTAGATTGTTGAAAAAGCTACAAATAAACAGCTAGAATGACATAATAAATGTCAAACAAGAAGTAATTATCCATACTGTCTTAGGAAGATTTATTTCTAATCCAAGAAGATTAATGCTGAAACTTACTGATGACTTATGATTTTTGGCAATTACTATTAATAAAGATTTTATAGATATGATAGAACTTGCTGACAATGTAAGATTTTGTAAACTGCCATTATAATTTTAGCTTCCCTTTCCCCTCCCTTAATCACATAATCACCCCCCCTGTGAATACCCCATAAGCAGTCTGACAACCAATCTGTGATTCCATCAGTATATTTCCCCCACTTCCCCATGTTTATTCAAAATTGTACCACCAAAAACAAATCCATCCTCTCTTGCCCAATAAAATTACATAGTATTCCATTCATAAGAGCTCAAATAGTATTAGTAATGCAGGTTTAGCTGAGGCTATGAACTCTTATGATCCTAACATAACTGACATTTCACCAGAACATAAAGCAAACCTAAAAGAAAATCGCCAACACCATGCACTTAATGAAGTTATGGCAAGTGAAATTAAAATTTTCCAATGTTCTTTTTCAACACTACTAAAAGTCTTGTGTAAAATTGAGGGATTGAAACTTTGAGTAGTTATCTTAAGAGTACTGTCATTGCTATTCCATAAGTTCATACACAGACACAAGACCCTGTTTTATCCAGAAAAAGAAAAAAAATGTGGTTATAAAAATCTCATTTAACTTAGACCCTAAAACCACACCTGTGGGAAAAAAACTGTTGATCTTGATCACTAGTTCCAACCTTTTTCCAAATTTTACTCTTATTGCTAATTTTTATAATCATAATGAGCTAAGCAAGGTTAATATTAAATGGAAGTGACTCCTAAGAAGTTTTACCTCCATATCAATTGATTGCATTAATTTCTAATATGATTAACCTTCATACATCAAAAGATGAAACTTCATAAATTTACATTTTCCATCAACAATTCAAAGCATAAATCCCTTGTGTCCTCTCCAACTTCGCCTGATCCAATTATACACTGTTCTGACGCTTAAAAAAATTCTCTACAAAAGAACTAGCCCCTCTCCAATGTATATTGACACTGTATTACTCAAAACTTTCCACAAATAAAGTGCCTGAAGCCCTTAAAAACACTTTTAGTTTAGAGATGCACAAATAATAACCATGACAGACAGATTTTTCAGGGCTATAAGACAGCCTTATCTCTAGCAAACAATATACAGCTTCTGATAAGCTGGTGTACTAAGGTAAATTAGGAAAATGACTTCTTGAGTAGCCAAAGCAGTATTGCATATGTCAAGTAGTAAAACTTTGCAGTCTTTTAAGTTTTAGGAACATCTTATACAGAATATTCAGGTGTGGGCCTATGTGCAAGATTGTTCCCTGAATTTGTAATGGCAATAAATATAACAAATATTTTTACCATTCATCAAATCATTGTTTACCATTCAGTGGATCACTGCAGTTTTCATTATTGATTTCAGATTCTAGGGCTCTATTATAATTGAAATGGTTAAAGCTTAGGTTAGATCATGGACACCTGATTGTATGTACACAATTAGCATAAGAAAACCTACAAAGCAATTTAGAAATCTCATACTAAACTAAAATAAATTACATCCTTTTGGGATGACTGCTTGTCCTTGAAGTAACTGCAAGCTACCTGTACAACTCCATTGTATTGATATGTTTTGACTGAGTATAGGTTAGCAGTTTGTCAAGCCTTATACAAAATTGTCTGGTAGTTCTCTTTGAACATTGTTCTATTGAACTTTATCAAGTGTCATCAGAATATCAAAGAATCTTACTAGCATCTTCTCAAGCTTGGCATCTCCTCATTGTTTTTTTTTTTTTTTCATGAAGCTCTAGTTTTGCTTGGCTGTATTATTGCAACAGACAAGTCATAGACCCTTGTCCAAGTAGCTTTCTGGTAAATTAATGTGACCATATTACGACATTAAAACTTAAAAGACTCTTAAAAACCAGAGCGACATTAAAACTTAAAACGAACAGAAATTATCCCGTATATGAAAGGGGCTGCTCCCTCTTCAACGCCCTGCTCTTTACGCCAAAGTTTTTACTGTTTTAAAAAGTAGAGTTGAGAGAAAGAATCAAACTTTAGTGCAAAATTCTGTTGTCATGCTATCAGGTATTGCTTATATAAATTGACTTTTGAGAATTTCTTGAAAAAGTCCTTGGTCTGTTCCATCATTGGGCATAACAGTTCCATTTGATATCCCATGAAGGGCCCTTGCAATTCAAGCATAAAAAAAGTCAAAAGACTTACTACTAAGAAGTAACTGGCCATGGGTGTAGGTAGCTTTTTGCCTAGAGGGGAGGCAGCCAATACTGTGATGAAGGGGGGAGTTATAGTTATATTGGCAGTTCACAAAGCCTTACATTGTCAGCAAGTTCTATCATCAATAATGAATAACCTTCAGCATTAATCTTCTTGGATTAGAGCTAAATCTTTCCAAGACACTATGGATAATTTCTTCTTTTTTTACTTTTACTCTGTCATGATGTATACTCATCATGCAAGAGACCTGTAAGGAGAAGAAAAAACGACATGTAAGTAGAAAAAATGATTTGATGATATCTATCTATTATGATATATCAGTTGCACTAAACATTCGAATAATATAACGATTCCTATATCAATGAAAAAGATATAAAAGGTATTTACAGTAACTAAAATACAATGCTCTAATATCCTGCATATCAGTAGGATTAAAATTACACACCTTACATAAAAACAATGAAATGGTAACAATATGTTGAACAAAGTCTAGCCAAGGCATTAGGAGAATAACGGCCATGATTTGGAACAATTTCAGCTTGACTTGATTTAAGTTTATTCCTAACATATGAAGATAACCCAGAACATATAACTGGTACAGATGAGCAGTCATAATAAGCAAAATAATTTTTGCCTGTTTTGAGTTTGACTTGGTTATTTATTTATTGATGCTGATTTGTGGTAATTATGTGCTTGATAAATTATTTAATTCTATTTTTGTTCATTTTTGGTTTAATGGAGTTCTTCACTTTTTTTTGAAAAACTTATTTTGTAGAAAAATGTATTTTTTTTTAATTTGGTTCTGTTTGTTTTATATTGACAAGTCTACAAATAGCCACACAATAGCTTTTCAAATATAATGAACTGTATTTGCATGAAATTGAGCATGTTGTATTTTGATTTTATTCATAACAAAATATCAGGGATATTTTGTTACGAGGACGTAGATCTCTAAAAAAGGTTTGTTACTGGTGACTGGAAATATTCTTAGAGAATTAGCTAAAAATAAAAGAACAGAATGCCCAACAGAAACCAGGGACGTCAATTCAGAGGGGGCGGGGAGAGTATTTCTCCCCTTCTATTCTTAAAACTAGCTTTTGGAATTTGTATTTAAACAATTGAAATAAAATACTCCTCACATTGTTTCCATGATCTGATGTCATTCATAGAAACCCGTGGACAAGAAGCCTTACAAGAGACTTGTTTGTTGAAGTTAAATCCCAGAGCAATGGTGGTAAATTTTTGTGATTCACTGTCTCAGCTCACAAATAATTGAGTCAAAGCAACCAAAAAATCATAGATGCGCTTTACTTACGTCGCTGATAGAGGCAATTAACCTGCCGCGTAGAGATAAATATCAGGGGTGCAGACAGCAGGTCATTTTTGCACGATATTGGCAGCTCACCTTTTGACTATTGTTGTTATAGTAATTATTCAAATCGCTCGCCATGGTTACGATATTTAATGCCCTATTACTCGGGAGGGCTCCCTCCAGTGGATATTATAACGTGGTATTGAAATGGGACCGTAATAACTTTAGGGTGGGGGGGGCTTCCTTCAAACATTAGTTATTAGGGATGAACAGTTAGTATATATTTGGTTGGATTTTACATTTTGTTGCAAAAAAAGCTTATTGTGGCCTACCTATATGGGCATGTTTAGCTTCCTCTTCACTTGAGATGGCTTTGTAAAAATAAGGAAACGTATCTAATTAATCATTTATGATTAAATTAGAAGGTTTTATTTCTTAATCCTCTTATATTTTTTAAAGGTTCAATATATAATTTTGCTTCATATTTTGGTTGTTTATTTTATATTTCATTTTAATATTTTTTTTAATTTTATTCGTTTGTTTATTTTATTTAGTCTATATTTTCCATTTTGTTCCACATTTTGTTTGACAATTGTGTATTAATCTACAACAGTGTTGCCAACGCTTTGGAAGAAAAAGTATCACAAAACGCTCTAAAATCGTACCACTGATTCAAAAATTGTACCATATAATTTTTTTGCGTGTTGTGCTACGGGCAAGACGAATTTTTTTTTTTCGCTACTCACCGCACGTGGACGATCGGAAAATTACATTAAAAAATAAAGAATTACATAATAAAGAGAACAAAGTATGAGATATCTTCTTTCAAAGATATTTGGGAGACCTCCTTTCCCCTGCAGAGACCATTTTGGTGTCGCTCCTCCAAATAGCTGCTCACCTATTTTGTACTTACCGTGCAGATGGCTGTGCTGATTCACGCTATATTATGACCGCAAGAGGCAAACAACAGGCACTTAAATATGTAAAGGAAAACTTAAAGGAAAAAAGAAAACAAATAAAAACTACAATTCCCTCCGCTTCCTGCGTCCTGACGCCCAGTCAAATCTTATTGTACCATATTGTACCACATTTTATAAAATGTACCAGGAAATTTGTGATTGTACCAGAATCTACCTTTAGAGGTGAAATGTACCAAAAATAGTACAATTGTACCGCTGTTGGCAACACTGATCTACAATTATATCTTTGTAGGCTAAAGGAAAGAAAGGCGGAGAAATCCAAAACAATGCCGTGCATAGAAACAAGACTGCCAATAAGAAAAAAGCCTCTGAAACAAACGGTGTTCATCTCAAGCCACATGCAGTACCTGTGCCACCCACCTTTTCAAATAGCATGAATAATAAAATTAGTAGAGACTCATTAGTGTTGTGGCGACATCCATTTACCACTCTTCACTATTTCGTTTTAGAAGTTATTCAAAAAGTTAAGAAGTATAGTGCAAAGTAAGTAAAGTGTGTTTATTTATTTCTGTTTTTATTGGTGTAGTGGGAAATTTTGGAGGGGGGGGGTATTGGCATGAAGGATAACCAGAATTAGCTTATCAGTAGTTACAGGTAACATCAGAACATTGTAGTTATGGAATGGGAGTGTTGTAATAATAACAGCTGAATTTTACGAGTCAAACTCTGCACTTAGCCAAACCTTTTATACCCGATTTATGAATTGGCAATGTAATTTTCTATATGTTTTTATGTAAATGTAGCTCATGCGCCATTTTATTATTATTTTTTTCATTTTATTATTATTTTTTATTTAAATTAATTTTAAAAATCATTTTTGCACCAAGAACAGCAAGGGATTCAAGCTATAGTTAGAAAATTTCTGGAAAGATATTGTAAGATGTAAGATATTTACATAAGTGCACTTAAAAAGAAGTGCTTGAAATGCCTAGAATTTGGTTATTTTTAAAATATGTTTCACAGAAAGAACTTTTTAAACTCTACAGAAAAACTGAAATAAAGTGATACGTTGAATACAGAATAAAAAGAAATTACTATGAGTAAATAAATTAAACTCGAAACAAACTTAAAATAAAGGAATAATTGAGTCAAATTCAAAAAGAGCAGAATTTCCTACCAGTAAATAAGGCCTACTCTTCCCTCAGGCTCCCTTAGCAACTGAGATGCACTTTTAGATTTAAAATGGTTGTTTAATCAAAGCTTGGTGTGGGGCAAGGCTGTACCCAGGGGGGTGGTTTGGCCCCCATCCCCTTAATTTTCGTATGGCTCACAAAAATGTAAAAAAAAATCCATATAAACAAATTGTTAATGCTTATATTAATTTTATTTCTGTACACCCCCCTCCAAACAAAAAATCTCGATACGTCCTTGGTCTAGGCCCTGATTTTCTGAATATTTCAAGGATGAAAGGGCCAAGAACTGCCGGAAAACAGAGTAAATCCTGTGAATGATCTGTTTGTTGAAAACACAATTCGCAACCCCTTCTTCCCCAGCCTTGGAGCGTTTGTGTGTCTTAACGTAATTGCCTTTCTTAAGGCTTTCTTCGATCTATATAGTAGGAAGCTATAAGTAGTGCAGGCTGTTTTCTGACACGTGGTTTAAATTTTGCTAAATGATTCCTTAGAAGTTCTCACTTGAATATGACTTGAGTCATTAGGAGCTTATTTGTATTTATAGTTTGTGTATTTTTATGTTTAATGGAATTATTGAAAAGAAAATCGTATCAGAAGCTTCGGATAAGAAAATAGAGTTGTTTATTAGCTTTTTTATGCCACGTTTTATCGTTTGTGAAGTTTTTATAGCTTGAAACAGTATGCGACATCACTACTTAGATATTGTCATATATTCGAAAATGACGCCACTCTTTAAATGGTGCCGCCTATGGAAATTGATTTGCGCCCAACAGCTTCGTAGCTTCAATATTTTGATTTCTTAAAAGTTTGAGGAACATAATCAAATACAGCACCGACGAACATACGAGTTTAACAATTGTAAATATAAATGCAGCGTTGACTAACCTAAGAGTTTGGCGGACATAAACAAATGCACCACTGACGAACATAAAGAGTTTAACAAATATAAACATAAATGCAGCGTTGACGAACCTAAAAGTTTGACGGACATAAACAAATGCAGCACCGACGAACATAAGAGTTTAACGAATAAAAACCTAAATGCAGTATTGACTAACTTAAAAGTTTGATGGATATAAGGAATTCCAGCAATGACGAACATAAGAGTTTAACAAGTATAAACGTAAATGCAGCGTTGACGAACATAAAGGTTTGACAGAGATAAACAAGTGCAGCACCGACGAACATACCAGTTCAATAAATATAAACATAAATGTATTGTTGACGAACCTAAAAGTTTGACGGATATAAACAAGTGCAGCACCGACGAGCATAAGAGTTTAACGAATAAAAACCTAAATGCAGTATTGACTAACTTAAAAGTTTGATGGATATAAGGAATTCCAGCAATGACGAACATAAGAGTTTAACAAGTATAAACGTAAATGCAGCGTTGACGAACATAAAGGTTTGACAGAGATAAACAAGTGCAGCACCGACGAACATACCAGTTCAATAAATATAAACATAAATGTATTGTTGACGAACCTAAAAGTTTGACGGATATAAACAAGTGCAGCACCGTCAAATATAAAAGTTTAACAAATATAAAACATAAATGTAGCGATGAAGAGCATAAAAGTTTGACGGACATAAAAAAAATGCAGCACCGACGAGCATAAGAGTTTAAGAGATATAAACATAAATTCAGTTTGACGAACCTAAAAGTTTGACGGATATAAAAAAGTGCAGCACCGTCTAATATAAGAGTTTAACAAATATAAACATAAATGCAGCACCGACGAGCATAAGAGTTTAAGAAATATAAACATAAATTCACTTTTGACGAACCTAAAAATTTGACGGATATAAACAAGTGCAGCACCGTCGAATATAAGAGTTTAACAAACATAAACATAAATGCAGCGTTGACGAGCATAAAAGTTTGACGGACATAAACAAATGCAGCACCGACGAGCATAAGAGTTTAACGAATAAAAACCTAAATGCAGTATTGACTAACTTAAAAGTTTGATGGATATAAAGAATTGCAGCAATGACGAACATAAGAGTTTAACAAGTATAAATGTAAATGCAGCGTTGACGAACATAAAGGTTTGACAGACATAAACAAGTGCAGTACCGACGAACATACCAGTTCGATAAATATAAACATAAACGTATTGTTGACGAACCTAAAAGTTTGACGGATATAAACAAGTGCAGCACCGTCTAATATAAGAGTTTAACAAATATAAACATAAATGCAGCGTTGACGGAAATAAACAAATGCAGCACCGACGAGCATAAGAGTTTAAGAAATTTAAACATAAATGCAGTGTTGACAGACATAAAAGTTTGACGGATATAAACAAGTGCAGCACAGTCGAATATAAGAGTTTAACAAATATAAACATAAATGCAGCGTTGACGAAAATAAACAAATGCAGCACCAACGAGAATAAGAGTTTAAGAAATATAAACATAAATTCAGTTTCGACGAACCTAAAAGTTTGACGGACACGTGCAACATTGAAGACCATTAAAGTTTGACAGATATACAAAGAAATACAGCATTGGAGAACCTTCAAATTTGGCAAATACCCACACAAATGCAGCAATGACGAATATGAACATTTAAGGGGATTTGATACCTTAGAGTTCACCATATTTTATTCATTATAAACTTTTTTAGTTTGCGTGGCCAAACTATTTAGGATTGATTGAGTGGTCTTGTGCTGGAGATAGATATATTCAATTTTAGCGAAATTTATATCATTCGAAAGTGTTAATTTTTTGTATTTATATTAAAAGGTGCAGAATTTACTTTTTAAAGTTCAGAAAAAGACAGTTTCTAAAAATATTCTAGGAGAACACCAAAAATTAGCTCAAAGGAATTGTCATTTTATCAATTTGGTAGATTTGGTAACCCTGTGGTGCTACCCATTTTGATTGAAAGCCTTGGTGGCACACGGAAAATAAATTTAGGAGATCACTATCTTGTTCATTATAAACTTTTTTAGTTTGCGTGGCCAAACTATTTAGAATTGATTGAGTGGTCTTGTGCTGGAGATAGATATTTTCAGTTGTAACGAAACTTATATCATTCGAAAGTGTTATTATTATTTTTTTTCATTAAACGGTGCAGAATTTCTTTTTAAAGTTCAGGAAAAGACAGTTTCTAAAAATATTCTAGCTTACTTGCTAGGAGAATGCCAAAAATTAGCTTAAGGAATTGTCATTTTATCATTGGTAGGTTTGGCAATCCTGTGTTGCTACCCGTTTTGATTGAAAGCCTTGGTGGCACACGGAAAATAAATTTAGGAGATCACTATCTTGTTCATTATAAACTTTTTTAGTTTGCGTGGCCAAACTATTTAGAATTGATTGAGTGGTCTTGTGCTGGAGATAGATATTTTCAGTTGTAACGAAACTTACATCATTCGAAAGTATTATATTTTTTTATAATTATTAAACAGTGCAGAATTTTCTTTTTAAAGTTCAGGAAATGACAGCTTCTAAAAATATTCTAGCGTACCTTCTAGGAGAACGCCAAAAATTAGCTCCAAGGAACTGTGGTGGTACACGGAAAATAAAATTTAAGAGATCACCCTATCTTATTCATTATAAACTTTTTAGTTTGTGTGGCTAAATTATTTAAAACTAATTGAGTGGTCTTGCCATAACTTGTAGAGCTGGGTAAGAGATCCGAATAAACGACAGGAAACTAGAAGCCGACTCCTACTTTTCCAGAATTTTAAGAAAACAAATATTTAGCTTCTCGTTTTCTGCTGGAGATTGAGATATTCAGTTGGAACGAAACTTATATCATTCAAAAGTGTTAATTTTATTTTCCCATTAACCCATGCAGAATTTTCTTTTTCAGGAAAAGAAAGTCCCTAAAACTGCTTTAGCGTACATAAAAAGAAACCGCCGAAATTTAGCTTTGAGGAATTTGTCACTTTATGAATTTGGCAGATTTTGGAATTCCCTGTGGTGTTACCCGTTTTGGTCGAAAGCCTTTTTGGCACACGAAAATAAAATTTAACTGCCTTTTCAATCAAATTTCATTGTCAAACCACAAATCCTCAACAGCTTTCAATGATAACAAGTCCCTGGGAGAACCACCTATTGGACCCTTTATCTTTAAGATGATCAGCCGGTGTTGAGGCTCGCGAAATGGTTTTTGAGGTATCGAATCCTCTTAATAGATACAAATGCAGTGTCGACAAACACGTAATGTAACAGATTTAAAGACAGATGCAGCATTGAAGAACATAAAAGTTTAACATATGTAAGCACACATTCAGTACTAATAAACATCTTGACCTTATGGGTTCATTAGGTCTTCAATTTTCTCTGGCTTTATATTAAATTTGTGGTGCTAATTTGGTATTAAATTATTAGGCAATTGCTGAAGACCTGTGCTGTTTTGTACAATAAAATCATCATTTTTCAGAATTTTCGACTTCAGAAAATCAGCCGCAACCAGTGTGTTATTGCTAGTCTTTGCAACATCGCTTTATCATTTAGAAGGACCTCATCAACATGTAAGTTATGCACGGAATTATTAATATTTCTTATTGACATTTGTTAATATTGATTTTGATGACATGGTTTTTATTGAATCAGTCAATTTCATGGAAAAAGAAAATAATATTTATATCTTTTCCAATTTTTTTTTCTATAAGAATCCATATTTGGGCTTGCGATTTATATTTTGGAGAAACTTTTTCCACTATATTAAATCCTGACACAAATAGTATTGTTTAATTTGGTTTTATACTTCCTCACTCATCGCTTTATCATTTAGAAGGTCTTTATCATTAGAATTATCAGCATCTAAATTATATAGAATTATTAATAATCCTTCCAAATTTGTCTGTGTCTCCTTTTTTCTTTTCTTTTTTTTTGCTTAAATATATCTTAGGATATTCATAAATAATTTTTTGTTCTAGTAGACCTGATGTGCCATTCAGAGTTTGTTTTGCCATCTATTGATAAATACGATTCATGCTCCTCGTGTCGCTGGTTTTTGGTTTGGAACGGGGGTCAGTGTTTTCACTCTGTAAGCTCAGCCAGAGTCGATCCAGAAATCTTGGGAAGATAAACAGGAAGGTTGTGCGAAAGCACAGGATGGCCGGCTTCCAGCCCCCCCCTCCTTTCCTTGTACTTCCTGGCTGAAACGGAGATCAGCACAGCCAGTAGGAACTGTAAAGACCAATGCTCAAATTATTTACCTTTTTTTAAGTACATATAACCAAATCACTCCTGGCTGCCGAGGATTTCTGATTATACATTTAAAAATTAAAACTTCAATTTTGTGGAGACTCTTAAATAAAATACCATTCTCGTATTGTAAATTGGGTTCTGTTGATGTTCAGATCAGCTTACATTTTTTGTCATGCAATTTTGTAATTGTCGAGACATCTAAGAACTAGAGTATGAACGAGAGTGGATGAGATTGTGAGAAAGAACTAAAAACGAAAAGCATATGCATATTATTTTTCTTAAAGTGATTCTAGAAGCAAAATGCATATGAACAGTTCCAAAATACTCCCGATAGCCCTCCTCATTCCAAACCATATAAAAGTAAATAGTTCCTCCTGTTAAATAGCCTCCTCATTCCCAACGATATGAAAGTAAATAGTTCCTCCCGGTAGATAGGCTCCTCATTTCCAACGATATGAAAGTAAATAGCTCCTCCTGGTAAATAGCTTTTCATTCCCGATTATATAAAAGTAAAAGTTCCTCCTGGTAAATAGCTTTGGATTCCCAATTATATAAAAGTAAATAGTTCCTTCTGGTAAATAGCCTCCTCATTCTCAACGACATAAAGGTAAATAGTTCCTCCTGATAAATAGGCTCCTCATTTCCAGCCATATAAAAGTAAATAGCTCCTCCTGGTTAATAGCTTTTCGTTCCCAACTACATAAAAGTAAATAGCTCCTCCTGATAAATAGCTTTTCATTCCCTATTATGTAAAAGTAAATAGTTCCTTCTGGAAAATAGCCTCCTCGTTCTCAACAATATAAAAGTAAATAATTCCTCCTGGTAAATAGCCTCCTCATTTCGAATTATATAAAAGTAAATAGCTCCTCCTGATAAATAGCTTTTCATTCCCAATTAAATGAAAGTAAATAGTTCCTCCTGGTAAATAGCTTTTCATTCCCAATTATATAAAAGTAAATAGTTCCTTCTGGTAAATAGCCTCCTCATTTTCAACGATATAAAAGTAAATAGTTCCTCCTGGTAAATAGCCTCTTCATGTCCAACGATATAAAAGTAAATAGCTCCTCCTGATAAATAGCTTTTCATTCCCAATTATATAAAAGCAAATAGTTCCTTCTGGTAAATAGCCTCCTCGTTCTCAACGATATAAAAGTAAATAGTTCCTCCGGGTAAATAGGCTCCTCCTTTCCAACGATATAAAAGAAAATAGCTCCTTCTGGTAAATAGCTTTTCGTTCCCAATTATATAAAAGTAAATAGCTCCTCCTGATAAATAACTTATCATTCCCAATTATATAAAAGCAAATAGTTCCTTCTGGTAAATAGCCTCCTTATAAAAGTAAATAGCTCCTCCTGGTAAATAGCTTTTTGTTCCCAATTATGTAAAAGTAAATAGCTCCTCCTGATAAATAGCTTTTCATTCCCAATTATATAAAAGCAAATAGTTCCTTCTGGTAAATAGCCCCCTCGTTCTCAACGATATAAAAGTAAATAGTTTCTCCTGGTAAATAGACTCCTCATTTCCAACGGTATAAAAGTAAATAGCTTTTCGTTCCCAATTATATAAAAGTAAATAGCTCCTCCTGATAAATAGCTTTTCATTCCCAATTATATATAAGCAAATAGCTCCTCTTGATAAATAACTTTTCATTCCCAATTATATAAAAGCAAATAGTTCCTTCTGGTAAATAGCCTCCTCGTTCTCAATGATATAAAAGTAAATAGTTCCTCCGGGTAAATAGGCTCCTCATTTCCAACGATATAAAAGTAAATAGCTCCTCCTGGTAAATAGCTTTTCGTTCCCAATTATATAAAAGTAAATAGCTCCTCCTGATAAATAACTTATCATTCCCAATTATATAAAAGCAAATAGTTCCTTCTGGTAAATAGCCTCCTCGTTCTCAACGATATAAAAGTAAATAGTTCCTCCGGGTAAATAGGCTCCTCATTTCCAACGATATAAAAGTAAATAGCTCCTCGTGGTAAATAGCTTTTCGTTCCCAATTATATAAAAGTAAATAGCTCCTCCTGATAAATAGCTTTTCATTCCCAATTAAATAAAAGTAAATAGCTCCTCCTGATAAATAGCTTTTCATTCCCAATTATATAAAAGCAAATAGTTCCTTTTGGTAAATAGCCTCCTCGTTCTCAACGATATAAAAGTAAATAGTTCCTCCGGGTAAATAGGCTCTTCATATCCAACAATATAAAAGTAAATAGCTCCTCCTGGTAAACAGCTTTTCGTTCCCAATTATATAAAAGTAAATAGCTCCTCCTGATAAATAGCTTTTCATTCCCAATTAAATAAAAGTAAATAGTTCCTCCTGGTAAATAGCTTTTCATTCCCAATTATATGAAAGTCAATAGTTCCTTCTGGTAAATAGCCTCCTCATTCTCAACGATATAAAAGTAAATAGTTCCTCCTGGTAAATAGACTCCTCATTTCCAACGGTATAAAAGTAAATAGCTCCTCCTGGTAAATAGCTTTTCGTTCCCAATTATATTAAAGTAAATAGCTCCTCCTGATAAATAGCTTTTCATTCCCAATTATATAAAAGCAAATAGTTCCTTCTGGTAAATAGCCTCCTCGTTCTCAACGATATAAAAGTAAATAGTTCCTCCGGGTAAATAGGCTCCTCATTTCCAACGATATAAAAGTAAATAGCTCCTCCTGGTAAATAGCTTTTCGTTCCCAATTATATAAAAGTAAATAGCTCCTCCTGATAAATAGCTTTTTATTCCCAATTAAATAAAAGTAAATAGTTCCTCCTGGTAAATAGCTTTTCATTCCCAATTATATAAAACTCAATAGTTCCTTCTGGTAAATAGCCTCCTCATTCTCAACGATATAAAAGTAAATAGTTCCTCCTGGTAAATAGACTCCTCATTTCCAACGGTATAAAAGTAAATAGCTCCTCCTGGTAAATAGCTTTTCGTTCCCAATTATATAAAAGTAAATAGCTCCTCCTGATAAGTAGCTTTTCATTCCCAATTAAATAAATGTAAATAGTTCCTCCTGGTAAATAGCTTTTCATTCCCAATTATATAAAAGTCAATAGTTCCTTCTGGTAAAAAGCCTCCTCATTCTCAACGATATAAAGGTAAATAGTTCCTCCTGGTAAATAGACTCCTCATTTCCAACGGTATAAAAGTAAATAGCTCCTCCTGGTAAATAGCTTTTCGTTCCCAATTATATAAAAGTAAATAGCTCCTCCTGACAAATAGCTTTTCATTCCCAATTAAATAAAAGTAAATAGTTCCTTCTGGTAAATAGCCTCCTCGTTCTCAACGATATAAAAATAAATAGTTCCTCCGGGTAAATAGGCTCCTCATTTCCAACTATATAAAAGTAAATAGCTCCTCCTGGCAAATAGCTTTTCGTTCCCAATTATATAAAAGTAAATAGCTCCTCCTGATAAATTGCTTTTCATTCTCAATTAAATAAAAGTCAATAGTTCCTCCTGGTAAATAGCTTTTCATTCCCAATTATATAAAAGTCAATAGTTCCTTCTGGTAAATAGCCTCCTCATTCTCAACGATATAAAAGTAAATAGTTTCTCCTGGTAAATAGACTCCTCATTTCCAACGATATAAAAGTAAATAGCTCCTCCTGATAAATAGGTTTTCGTTCCCAATTATATAAAAGTAAATAGCTCCTCCTGATAAATAGCTTTTCGTTCCCAATTATATAAAAGTAAATAGCTCTTCCTGGTAAATAGCTTTTCGTTCCCAATTATATAAAAGTAAATAGTTCCTCCTGATAAATAGCTTTTCATTCACAATTATATAAAAGTAAATAGCTCCTCCTGATAAATAGCTTTTCATTCACAATTATATAAAAGTAAATAGCTCCTCCTGGTAATTAGCTTTCCATTCCCAATTATATAAAAGTAAATAGTTCCTCCTGGTGTATAGCCTCCTCATTCTCAACAATATAAAACTAGACCTACGTTGCCTGAGCAACGTGAAGTGTTGCGGCAACCTTTGTCCGGCCTCGCCGGCTAAAGTGTTGCGAGAGCAACACTTTGGTTTTGTTTCTTCGCTATCGATCAGTAATCACATGATCAAAGGCTATTCCTCAGCGTTGAAAAAACAACAACAAAATATTATCGAAAGAAGGGACTAAATTGACTTTGCAGCCAGTTGAACTTTATCCTTTTCAATCGTAGACATCGTGACGGATGAAAACTTGGAACAATATCTTATATAATCTAGTTGATATTATAAAGCTATCCGTAGCTTTTCACGATCAAAATACCATAAATAACACTCTATTAATTATTACGAAACTGCCTCGTTGTTTTACGTTATCGTTTGTACCCGTTGCGTAAACACTTAACTCTAGGTTACAGTGAGTATGGGTAGGCTACACCAACTAGCAAAAGTTACAAACCCCTCTTCACTAAAGATGATTGTAGCCTAACAGACGATTATTACTTACAAGTCCCCTGCATGTCTTACCATCAAATACACTGGAAACAAATAATAGGTACACCAAATAGCAAAATTTGCAAACCCCTCACTGCCGAAGATGATTATGAGCTAACAGCCGACCTTTCCTTACAAGTCCTCTACATGTCTCACAATTGGTATCGGCTTATTTTTGGTTTCAGTGTGTACCCTACTACTGAAGTTGTCAACCCCTTGAAACTTTCAAACTAGTATATCTCATGAAGGAATTTTGTACCAAAAAATGGATGACATTTACTTTGATCAGCTTATCAAGAGCTATCGATTGCCGTCGAAAAAAAATTCTATCTGTCTTAGTTCAAAAGTTGATTTTTTTTGCCATAGGCCAACTTTCTAGCCCAGGCAAGAGTTCTACGGAGCTTTCCAAAATGTAATGCCATATTCATCAATCCGGCCTGAGGTCCACACTTTCCGTAAAAACCGCACAGGTTAGACCCTTATCAGTTTCCAGGAATAAGCCGACATCGGCGGCATAGGAGAAAAAAAAGGACAAAACCAAAGTGTTGCTCTCGAAACGCAACTAAATAGTTCCTCCTAGTAAATAGCCCCCTCAATCCCAACGATACTACTACTACTACTACTACTACTAATAACTCACTGCAGCACCAAGCCGCCTGAGGCCAACACAGCTACGCACGCTCCTCCTCCAACCTAATCTATTTAAAGCCTCCCTCTTTACACCCTCCCAGGAAGTTCCCATTTCCTTTAAATCCTTATTTATGACATCCTCCCAACCCAGACAAGGACGACCTGCTTTCCGTGTAGCCCCAGACGGTTGGCCAAAAAGGACAATATTCGGTAATCTGTCATCCTTCATCCGTAGAACGTGGCCTAGCCATCTCAACCTTTCTTTCATTATAGCCCCAGAAAGCGGGATTGAACCACACTTTTCGTACAACCTACTGTTTGAAATACGGTCAGTCAGCCGGGTACCCAGAACAATCCGTAGGCAATTTCTCTGGAAAACATCTAGTAAATTTTCATCTGCTTTTCGGAGTGTCCATGCTTCAGAGCCATATTTGACCACTGTCATCACTGTAGCTTCCAATATTCTAATCTTGGTTTGTAGGCTTTTCTTTCTATTCTTCCAAACTTTTTTTAACTGTGAAAAAACACCCTGAGCTTTAGCTATTCTACTTTTAACATCTTCACTGCTCCCACCATCTTTACTAATAATACTACCAAGGTAACTGAAGCTCCCAACCTGATCAATCTTTTCGTTACCTAAGGTCACCTGTTCATCTTCACTTATTCCTAACCTTAGTGACTTAGTCTTCTTAACATTAATTTTCAAGCCTATTTTAGCACCCTGAACTCGTAAAACCTCTAAAAATTCATTCATTTTGCTCACACTTTCATCTAATATGCTTAAATCATCAGCATAATCTAAGTCCAGGAGCGTTCTTCCTCCCCATTTGATTCCATGGTCTCCAATTGCCTTTCCTGTGCTCCTTAAGACGAAGTCCATCAAAATGATCCATATAAAGGGGGATAGAACACAACCCTGCTTAACTCCTGATTTAATACAAAACCAGTTGCTAACCTCATTTCCTACCTTAACCGCAGCAGTATTATTCTCGTACATAGCGCAAATCACTTTAATGTATTTTTCTGGAATACCATATAACGATAAGACCTTTGTTAACGCTGTTCTATCAACAGAATCGAAAGCTTGCTCATAATCGATAAAACTAAGGACCAAAGGTGTTTGACAACGAAGGGACTTCTCAATTATTAACCTAAGAGTGAAAACATGGTCGACACATCCTCTACCTTTTCTAAAACCGCATTGTTCTTCCCTTAAAACTTTATCTACAGCATGTCTCAGTCTAAAAAGTATCATATTACTCAGTAATTTGCTACCTACAGAGACCAGACTAATGCCTCGATAATTCCGACATTCACTCTTGTCACCTTTCTTATACAGTGGTTTAATTAAGGTTTTCCTAAAATCATTGGGTACTTCCCCTTTTTCAAAAATCATGTTCATAATCTTCAGTAGCTTATTCCTAACCTCAGAGCCACCATATTTAAGGAACTCATTAATCATACTATCAGCACCTGGGGCCTTATTATTTTTTAATCCTTCTAGTACTGTCGCTAATTCTTCCTCACTAAACAAATCTTCCTTCACATCCAAGGTATCACAAACTTTTTCATTTTCATCTATATCTTTTCCTGCAACTGTATCTCGGTTTAGCACATTCTCAAAATGTTCCACCCATCTTTCTTTAACTTTTTCCTTATCACTAATTGTGGCCCCATTTCTATCTTTAACTGGGACTAGTCCGGATCGGCTACTCCCTTTCAATTTATTAACATGCCAGTATAATATTTTACTATTATGCCGTCTAGCCGCATCTTCCAGATCCTCAGCAATTTTATCCATCGCCTCCATTTCACATCTCCTTAGTTCATATTTTAATGCTTTCTCCACTTTCTTTACATTCCTTTTATTTTCATACGACCTATCGCTCAGATAATTCTTATACAAACCCCTTCTACTCTCTATTAAACCTAAAGCTTTTTCACTAATATTCCTAGTTGCTGTCTTAGCACTCTTCCCTAGGACACCATCAGCAACTTCACAAATTGTTTTTCTGAAATTATTCCATCCATCTTCCACATTGTCAAATTTTAAACCCTCAAGTTTAGTACTCAACTGTTCCTGGAATTTTTTTCTCAAATTTTCATCCTGAAGTCTACCAACATCATAACTTCCCGGGAGGGAGTTACTCTTCCGAAATTTCAGCTTTAAATTAACCTTAGACACTACTAGATGGTGATCTTTACTTTTAACATCAATAACGGCACTCCTATACACCCTAGTATCTTGTATTGATCCTGCTAGTCTTCTGTTTACAATAACATAATCAATAAGGTTTGCTGTCTTACCATCACGTGAATACCATGTCAACTTATGGGCCATTTTGTGACCAAACACCGTATTGGTTATAACTAGGTTGTTATACCTACAAAATTGCAAAAGCCTATAGCCATTACTGTTTTCTTTTCCTACACCAAAATTACCTAGGCTAGGATACCATCTATCCCTATTTCTACCAACCTGGGCATTAAAATCTCCTAGCAAAAACACCATATTTCTACCTGGTACCCTGTCTATTTGCTCCTGTAACTGTAAGTAAAATTCATCTGAGTCACTAGTATCTCCATCAGTTGGTTCAATGGGGGCATATACTACTATAACTGATACCCTAAACTTTTTAGTCATAAAATGAGCAATTAGTATTCTATTATTAATACCTTCCCAGCCTAAACAAGACTTAGCAGCTTCCTTATTCATCATGAGCCCTACTCCCTGTCTATGTACCCCATCCTTCCTTCCTGAGTAAACAAATTCTATGTCACCTAATCCCAACGATATAAAGTAAATACTTCTTTTTGGGCCACTTGTGGTTCATAGGGCATCTGTAGATGTTTTGTGAAGATTTATTTAGCCGGAACCTGTCCTCCGTCGTTTTTTTTTTCAATTGAGATCGAGCAAGGACCCCATGCTATTATCCACTGCGTTACTTCAGGTCATTCTCAACGATAATCAGTTTTAATACGAAAATCAGATTTAATTATTTTTATAACTCTAGGTTCAAATAAAAAAAGAATGTTGGGATGAGCAATATTCGTCAACTGCGTTAATTAGCTATTTTAATTGCCGTAATCTTCAAACTTTTTAGTCATGAACAGGTTTCTTTTATTAACCTATCACTCATCCTTTGTGTCTGTTACTGTTGTTTAAAGTCATCTGAAAAGTTACCCAGGGAAATTTGAATTTATTTAACACCAATAACGTCCTTCCTCATTAAGTAATTGACAGTTCGTGATTAATGATCGCTCATTATAGACTAATGTACCAAGGTTAGATATCCATACTGAAAGATTTATCATTATTATTTTAATGTAAGTGTAAGTCAGATGGGTTATCATAATAAAAAGGACAGTAATAAAGGAGAAAATGAAGTAAAATATAATGAGAAGATGAGTTTGTATTAACATGGAGCCTGTAACAAGAAAAAAAAAATGTTTTTTTACTTTTGGTTTTTAGAATATGAGTTTTATGTACCCGCCCAGTCGCAAGTGCTTTTTTTTTATCTTTCTTGGGGCGGGTACTGGGATATTAGTTATATGTATTTGGATTATAAAGCGAACTGAACTGAGTAGGTAACACGTGAGGTATTATAAATACCAAAGTTTGAAACTAAAGAATAAAACAGCGTTAGTGAATTTCCCTCTCACTTGAAGTTTGGGCAAAGAATTTGTTCTTATATTCCACAATGACATTCATAAATCAATTTTGAAAGGACGTCTTTTTTGAAGTACCAGATCTAATCCCAATCCTATGAAAAACATCTTATACCCACCTCTTTACAATTCCTGGAGTTTCTTACCTAGACAAATTCTCTTTTTATACGATTTGTATACATTTATGAACAATGGTTCTCTGGATAATACATAGAATTGTTGAACTCGCTTGCGTAAATTAAGAAAACAATGCGTTATTTAGATTTTTCTTTTTATTGACACCGTCATTTTTTACTTTTGCTTAAAAATCTGGAGAGAGTTTCGCTTCTGAATTGATATTTAGAATAAATAACTTAATCTCTGTCATAGTTAGTATATTTAACTGTAGCCCGGACAGTAATTTTGCTGTAACTTCTGAAATGAAAATACTGATGAAATATGGATTAAAAATTATGAAAATCTGACGTATTTTATGAGAAAAGTCTACGTTTTTCCCCCGAAAGTCTTCGGGAAGGTTCAGAATATCCTTCCATTAATTACTATGGCTATCATTACACTTTGTTGTCTTCTTATGATTTCAACAGTATTTTTCCCATTTTACCTCCAGTTTTTACCCAATTTTTTACCCAACCCGGTGTCTCGTTGATGCAGCCTCGCTGATGTTTCCGTTTTATTTCATATCAAGCTGTTACTTTACTTCATTGTTAAGTCTATTTCTGTCATAAATTTTGTTCATAGATAGATGCCAAACGGAGATTGGATTTGAACCTTTAAACTTTTTATGAGTAAATTCCTGCTCTTTTTAATTTTAAAAGTTGCCCTTCACTAAATTAAGAATACAATGTAATTGTATTTACTAAATTAAGTAATTTACTTAATTATATACAATTTTTTTGTATTTACTAAACATTTTTGTAAATATTTGTATTTACTATAATATTATAATAATTGTATTTACTATAATAATATTGATAATAATGATATAATAATAATGATATAATGATAATTTTAATGATAATAATGTAATGTATTTAATAATAATGTATTTACAAATACATGTATTTAATAAATATTTGTATTTAATATATGTTTGTATTTACTAAATATTTTTGTATTTACAATTTTTGTATTTACTTATATTTAAAAATACAAATTTTTGTATTTACTAAATTAAATTATATTCACTAAATTAAGAATGTAATTAAAATATTTTTTTATTGACACTGTCGTTTCTTACTTTTTCTTAAAATTCGTTAATAAAAGTAAAATTACTTTTTACTTTAAAATTCTGGAGAGAGTTAGGCTTCTGAATTGAAAACAAGAAAAAATAACTTTATTTTTGTTATAGTTAGTATATTTAACTATAGCCCGGACAGTAATTTTACTGTAACTTATGAAATAAAAAGTATTTAATTAACTTTCATATAGAATCATAAATGGTTCAGAAGTCAGGATAAAAGTTCAGAAAGCTCGTGTCTGGCTTGTTATCAACTAAATAGCATATGAGGTTGATGTTTTATTCCATACAAAAGAATAAGTAAAGCTAATGTGCAAGATTTCCCTGCCCTTCAACCCCTCCTACCAATCCACGAGAGATACAGGAAGAGTTATATTCCTTCATTTGTAAACATTAGTAGTCAGTGAATTTGTTGTATTGACTCAGTTTTTTGTTTTTTTTGTTTATGATCGGTTATTTTAATATGACAAGTGTCGTCTGACACTATGTGTCGTGTGTTTTTCTCTTCTTTTATTTGACTCTTCTTTTGTTTTTTTTGTTTTGTTTTTTTTTGTTTTTTCACTTCTTTTGTTTTTTCTCTTTTTTCACACTTCTTTTGTTTTTCTCTTCTTTTATTTCTTTTATTCTTTTATTTTTATTTTATCTGATTGTATTACCTGTCGTAAAGCGCTAATTTGGCGCCACGAGCTGTTAAAGTCGTTTTTAAAATAAAAGTATTTCTCTCTCTCTCATCTGCTTCTAAAAAGGCGACTTCATTTTGACAGATCCTGATTTTTTTTTTTTATTTCAGTGCAATTTCATTGAAAATCGCTCTTTCCTGGCACTTTCATTAAAAAAAATTTGAAAAACAATTATCCCCCCCCCCTGGACGATAAATGTATTTTTCTCCGAGTTCCCTTTTTTTTTATTACGTGATTTGCGTTATTTTATACTATTTTTTAAATTACGTTACCCCACGTTACGTTACATTTGTCACGTCCAAGTTGATCCGAACATTGACCCTGCGTCTTATTGCGTGAAGCCACCTTTCTTTAGGTTATGTTGTTCTGGACGGAGCTTGGGTTTTTGCTGCCATCTTAGTCTTCCAGTAATCATCTCTGTATTTACAAAGTTGGGTATGTGTAAATATATACTTTGTCGTATCAACGCCAAAATCAGTGTGACGATCATTATTATTTTTTGCAGATGTATCGTTTGATGAGCTGTTTTTGACGGTTTTTGACTCAGTTTTTTAGTCGATGGTCGGTTTTTTTTTTTAATCTGACAAGTGTTGTCTGACACTGTGTCTCTGTGTCTCTATTTTTTTTCCTTTTTTTATGTGACAAGTTTGAATTAAAATGGATTAGTTGTGGGCATCAAGTCATGGCCAATTGTAAAAAAAGCCAAGACAGATAGTCCAATTGAGTGAGAAGCAAACCTGGCATTAATACCCCCCTTATTAGGCTTGTATAAAAATGTTGTTAGTTCATTTGTTAATAGATATGTCTATCCATTATCCGTCCATGCGTCATTGCTAGGGCAGTAGAACCAAGGTAGATAGTCATAGAGCTAATATAGTGACAGAACCTATAGTTTTGGCTCATAGTAGTTTGTTTATTGTTCACGAATTTTCTGTTAATTATTTTTTTTCTTCTAGTTTTCACTTAGAATAAAAACTAAGTTATGTCTAATTTGTTTTTATTCAATTTTGATAAATATTATCCTTAATTTACTTATTTTCTTTGTCTAATTTACTCAAGAAAGCCTTAATTTCTACTCAACATTTTACACTGTATTTTTGTATTTTGAAGGTATTATAATCTAATTTAAAATTTGTTTATTAGTTACATTTAATCCTTTTAGGTAGTCCAATCAGTGGAAAAGAAGGTGTTATGGTGTTTGTACTGGATAGGATTAGGATTTTTATCATCTGCCGGCTTTGGATTTGGACTTCATACTTTTCTTCTCTATCTTGGCCCACACATAGCCAAAGTAACACTAGCTGCCCACGAATGCGGCACCCTGAACTTTTTGGAACCACCGTATCCTGACGAGTAAGAATTCTCTACAGATTTATTTGCTATTGTCTTTTTTGTAGAGTCCAATGAATTTAGTTCGAACCGTCCGAAACAGAATTGTTGAGTGTAGTAGAGTGGAAGGGGAGATAATTTTCGAGTCTTAAAGAGCTTTGCCCTGTTAGTCAAGTGGAATGTTGAGCCAATTCTGGTAGTGCGTAGCTGTAAGCAGCCAGAAGTTGTAGAGAGGTGGGTGTAAGATGTTTTCCAAAGGGCTGGGATTAGATCTGGCACTTCAAAAAAGACGTCCTTTCGAAATTGATTTATGAATGTCATTCCTGTTTTTTATTTTAAAAATGTTTCCTACACTGTTCTGTCTTTGCCTGTTTACCATTGTTTTTCATACTGCCATTGATTATGTTTGTTTTATTTTTGTTATTCTACCAATATTGGCTTTACTGACTTAATTAATTCCCATCCTGCCTGGTTGACCCACTCGGGGCATCTCTTCTAATGGCATAATACCAGTATTTTCAGTATGTCTCCCTATTTGGCACAGCCCTCGGAAGTACTGGGAAGGAATGGTCGGAAAATTTTCGTGTCAACACTTGGGAGGTCGTTCTCTTGGGCGAGAGGCATTAATACCTCCTATAGAGGCTATTTTGGGCAGTTGTGCTGGGGGCATGTGCTTGAATTGTCCTGACATGCATGAGGGTTTTAGGGTAGTTTAGAGAGGACAGGGACCGATCGTTTGATACGCAATCTAGGTAAGGGATGATTTTTCATCACTGAAAGGAAAAATACATCGATAAAAACTAGTGATGAGCTATTCTAGTAAAATCTTATTGGTTCCGTAATAAGTATTGTATTCAACATTAATACAAAATTCAACAAAAACATCGACAAACTAGTGATGAGCTATTCTAGTAAAATCTTATTGGCTCCGTAAAAAGTATTGTATTCAACATTAATACAAAATTCAACAAAAAGTCGCTATTGATGTAAAAACTAGTGATGAACATCTCTAGTAAAACCTGATTGGTTCCGTGAAAACTTGTGTTTTAACATTAATCCAAAATTCAACAAAAAGTCGCTATTGATGTAGAAACTGGTGATGACCTACTCCAGTAAAATCTGATTAGTTCCAAAAAAAAGCAATAAAAACACCGTTTCTGATGAAAAAAAAGGAGAAAAATTGAAACTGAAAACTTAGACGATAAAAATTATTGCGATGATAAATTGGATGTTTTTGTACAGTAATATCGTTAAGCGCTTTATGGTTTTGTATCCGTAACAGACTTTTTTTTGAGATCCAGAGGGTTTCTAATGTTCTCCAAATATTCGAAACGAAATGAAAATTGAGGATCAGTTTTAAACCTTTTAATGTCACCCCCTCCGTTTACTCTGCTCTTTTAAGAACATTTCCTGAAAAACATAAAAAATACTTTTAAAATCTAGCTTTGCATCAAAAATGTTCGTTTTTTTGTCGTTAAACCTCCCATTCCTCCTTAAGAATAAACTTACAAGTAGGGATTACTTTCCTGGGATAGAGTAAATTGTAGATAATTCGTTTTTTTTTAACAATTTAGAGACACTACGCCTTCTTCAGTATATATTTTGTATTATAAACAGAATTTTTTGTGCGTGTTGTTGTAATGGAAAAATAAGTTAGATATAATTTGAACAAAAAATCCCGAGAAATTAGGTACTTTAAGAGTTTAGGGGGTCTGAGCCCTGGACTCCCCTCCCCTTGCGTACGTCCCTGCAGTACTATTACGACTAACAACTCACCGCAGTGACAAGTGACACCGCAACAACAAGTCACCTGAGCCCAAAATAGCTACACAAGCTCCTACTCCGTCCCAGTCTATTCGAAGCTTTTTTTCTTTACTCTTTTCCAAGAAGTTCCTATTTTCTTTAAATCTTTTCTTACGACTTTTTCCCATTCCTAATCGGGGACGACCTGCTTTTGTTTGGCCCTAGCTGGATGGCCGAAAAGGACGATCTGTGGCAATCTGTCGTTCTTCATCTGTTAAAGGTGCCCTTGCCAGCTCAGCCTTTCTCTCATTACAGCCCTAGAAAGCAGGATAAAATTTAGATTTGTTCTTTTTTCTTCTCAAAGGTCACCTTGAATTTTACCCCATCAGTTTCTTTGGTCCAAAGACTCAAGACTAGGTCAGTTTTTCGGTCCTTTGGTCTCTTTAGTCCAAAGTAGGGTATTGCTTAGTGTGTATTTTTAGGATAATCTGTCCTGACGATGATGGTGGTAACAAAGCAGCCATAACTATATGGAGCATTATGTCAAAAGTTCGCTTAGAAGCCATGATGTGGGGAGCAGGTACAGCAATTGGTGAATTACCCCCATATTTTTTTGCCCTTGCCAAACGACGCTCGGGTGAAGAAATTGAAGGCGAAGAAGAATTGGAAGAATTTACGAAGCTGCAAATAAAAATTAGCAGACACGAGAAATTAGTAAGTTTTTGGTTTTAGGAAAACAATTGAAGCGAAAAAAGAAGATGAGCAACAATTCTTTTAGTTGCTATTCTCTTGTAAATGAACCGACTTTTAGTTTAAACTTCGAATATTTGATTTCTAACTAATTGGCTATCTAAGGAGAAATTATAATGCCATTGGGTACAGAGAAGCATGCATGATTTGTTTTGGGAAAGGTTAATGAAAAACAAATTACAATTTGAGTAAGAAGCGCACAGCAATTCAGAAAGTATAGGATTTTGGGGGAAGGGAGCCCCTGAGCCACCCCTCTTTTTGGGTAGGTCTCTGGTTAGATACGTCTTTTTCATACGTTTACTTTTGTCCATGCCGAATTTACTGTACGACCAATAAGTTAAAGACAAAATAACCAGTCGCATATAAAAACGTCATTGCTGCCGTTTTGAATTTTACTAGAAAAAAAAAATAATAAAAGATCTAAGATAAAAAATAAATAGAAAGAATTTTTTTTTGATTTCTTGAACCTATTTTGAGCATTTGAGCATAACTAAAGAAAATATTTTATTTGACATTTCTAAAGGTTGGGCTATTTTAAAGAAAAAGTCAACTCGCTTTTGTAATTCTGTGTGAATGAGTAATTCTGTGTAAATGAGGTCTCTGTCTAGACCTCAAAGAAAAGTTCTATCAGTTGTTATATATTTCTGTATTTTGATTAGATTTACCGGCAATTCTGTGTACCCATTGGAGTGTACCGTCTTATCCCGAGGTGGGGGGGGGGAGCCAAAAATACTTTGATCTCGTAGAAACCAAAATTTTACCGAAATTGGCATGTTTTAAGAAATTTTGTAAAAAAAAAACTGGAAAGCGGAGCTCAAAAATGGAATTGATGACATTCAGACAAAGCTGAATTACAGCTATGAAATGATAATAAAATTGTCTCTGGATTCAACCATGAAAACCGTAGGACTACAGAAGGATAGCATTCAAATCTTGTACAGGGAATATAAACTTTAAAAATTGAAGCATCTAACTTCACTCAGCCTTAATTCTCGTTAATTAAGGTCTGGGTTCAGAAACACTATGTTCAATCCTCTGCAAAAAATAAAAAGACACGCGTCATAGGGTATTCCTTACATCAGTGAAAGGTGTCAGAAAGAGAATAGCAAAATGTATAGCAAAAATGTACAAAAATTGTACAAAATAAAGTTGTAAAAAAAAAATTGTACAAAATTGTACATGTACAAAAATTGTACAGGTGGACAATCTATTAGCGTAAGTTGTGTACAGCAGAAATTGAATGGACAGAAAAGTAAATCTGAAGACAGGAGACAGGTTTTTATCTTGATCTAGTATGAAGGAGTGTCATGTACAGGAGTATGTTGGTGGGTTTTTGGCTATAATTTTGAGTCCCATATTGTGATCCCTTTATTAGACTAGAGTATCCCTTTATTAGATCCCTTTACCAGAATCCCTTTATTAGACCTTTTGTTTCAAAGATATGTGTCGCTTTTTACTGGTATTCATTTTTTTTGCTCTTTTTAGCAGTTCATACCTAATCGGAGGGGAGGGTACAGTAGGGCATTTTCTTTCCTTGAATTGGCTGGAAGAAGCAATTTTTCTCTGACAAAATTGATAGTGGACTAAAACGCCCTTTTCCTTAATCGAATCCCTTCTCCCCTTGAAAAGAAGTTGACTGAACCTCCTGTTGTTTCGACGTCTATGCATTTCTATAGTTCGGCCTATGTTGTGGTCTAATTACTTTGATAGCTAAACTCAAAGCAAATATTTGACTTAGACAATAGCCAGTCTTAGTCCACGAGACTCGAAGCTTAACTATTCAAAATCTTTGGGGGGGGGGGGTATTCTACTAAATTAATGGTAATTATTTTATCAACTATTATAACCGCTAAGACTTTGGATTCCGGTAAAAATTGACAAAATTGGAATAAAATCGGTAACTGGTAAAATTATAAATGGTAAAATCTTTTAACTTTGTAAAAGTTTCAATGTCGCCTTTTTAACTTAGAGTTCGGTACCTTTTTTCCATTTTGCTCGGAACTAAATAATATTCTTCGCTTCCTGATATCAATTGATCAAGACCAACAGAGAAAATGTTTGGAATTTCTAAAAGCATCATGTGATATAATTTTGACGTCTTCCGGGGGGGGGGAGAGGTAAACCACTTTTTGCCACCTAATGTACATCTCGGAGCGCTAAGTACGCCGCACATTTTCCCGTATTCTTTTTTCGGTACCTTTTTTAATGTTAATTTACCGTGAGATAGATAGATATTTAAATATTTATTAAGTATACTCAAAATGCATACGTTTTTATGCTCATATATATATATATATATATATATATATATATATATATATATATATATATATATATATATATTCCAAACAAAAAAAGAACTAAAAAAATATTTCTTAGGAATTATTTTATAGGGTTAATTTAAGGGAGATCGGTCACAGGTTTTCCAACTAGATGTTATAACTTCTTTTTTTATCAGCACAATTTCTAGTTACGATTGAGACTAAATTCTAAATTTTTGGTCCAGTATGTTGCAACCTAATCCTAATCGTGCTATTGGTCTTAATTCAAAAGATATATCAAATTGTGTGATTCTGGGTAACCGTGGACTTACTAATCAGCTGAACCAGTCGGCTTAACTAGTTCAATTTAGACATCAAGAAAATGGTAATATTTTCTGACTGAGTTAATGATATTACCTGACCACCTCGTATGGCTAGAGAGTTAGTTCTCTCCTCCCTTCTCTTTTCCCCCTTTATCTTTCCATTTCAGTTTGTTTAATTAATTTATTTTTATTGGCATGGAATTCTTGCTGTTGTTGTTTAAATATTTTTTTCTTGTCCTTCTGTTTAATGTAGTGCTATTATTTAATGTGGAACAAGGCCAAACTCCAGGATCTTCTTAATACTATCCGTGAAAATGCTAGCCGACTTGGGCTCAAGATCAACACGGAGAAGACAAAGAGTATGGCAACAACCGATTCCCCTCTGGACATGAAATGCGGAGATTCAACCATCGAGCAGGTCGTGGAGTTCAGGTACCTCGGCAATACTGTGGAGAATTCAGGATCAAGTGAGCGAGAAGTGCAGCAGAGGATTGGGCAAGCCAGTGGAGCTTTTAACCGACTAAAGCCAGTATGGCGATCGAAAAAGTATTCCCTGAAGCTGAAATTGAGGCTATTTAACAGCAACGTCCTTTCTGCACTTCTCTACAGCAGTGAGTGCTGGAAGTTGAATCAGCTACAAGAAAGACGGATCCTAGCCTTCGAAAACAACTGCCTTCAGAGGATCCTGAACATCGACTGGAGGGATCACGTTACAAACCAGATAGTCCGCTCTATCTCAGGCCAGCCCAGGGTCACAGACGTCATCCGGCAACGTAGATGGCTATACCTTGGGCACGTGATCCGTATGAAGGAAGACAGGATCCCTAGGCAGATCCTAGAGTGGCAACCCCAGGGAACTCGCAGGAGAGGTTGACCCAAGAACACGCTGCGTCGCACCTACCAACGGGATTTTTCGAACATCCACACGACGATCCAGCCCCAGTGGGAAGATGTTTGGGCAGCGGCGCACATGCGGGATGACTGGCGGCTCTTCGTGGATGCCCTGGGTGCCTCTGGCGGCACAGGAGGATCTAAGGTCTAAGGTAAGGTATTATTTAATGTTATGTTTAGTGTCCCACTCTCGCATGCCAAAAAGCTTTTGTAGGGGTCTAAACCTTTGTTATTTTTCTATGTTTTCTTTAAATGAATTAATTTACTGATTGATTATTTCACCTTTTTGTAAGCAGCATGGCTAAAGGAATTTGTTTTTACTTTTGTAATTTGAATTCATTTTATTTGACCCTTTACCGAACGGGCTGAGAAGTATCCATTAGCCTAAATTGGGGGGATGTAACATTCACCAGTCTAGATTTTTCGCCCCACTCCCATAGATTTAAAAAAAATATCTGTTTGGGGGTATTTTCATTGAAAAGGCTGTTTTTGAATATTATCATTAAAAAGTGTTGAAAATGACAAACCTCTCCCTTTGGTACTATCTTAACTGGGTGCGATAAATATTCCGGTTCCAGGAAGAAGAGAGGTGAAGAGGGTAAAATGCTAATGTTTATAATGTATATTTAGAAAGAATAGGTTATAGAATTTAATATAATTATGCAATTTCATTGATAGATAAAATAGATAGGATTTTATCCTCCTAGATTTTAAGAATACTGTTTATCAGATATTTTCGTAGAAAACACCGGTTCTTTAATAATTTCATCGGAAAAATTAATGTAAAGGACAAACTTGCCCCCCTGGGTTTTGAAACACATTTCCTTACCCCCCCCCCCCCCTCAATTGGCGATATATGAAACTGGCTGTGAAAAATGTTTAGGTTGCAGGAAGCAGTGGTGGTGAGAGCGTAGTATCGTGAAAAATTTTAATTTGGTAATTTTTGGTAATTTGGTAAGGTGTACTGTGGAAGAAGAAGAGTTGACCATGAGGTCGACCCAACATGATGGAGCTAATGCATGATTTGTCTGTTTTAGAGCTTTTACGAGAAGATGAAGCTAACCGTGGAGCGATTTGTAGAGAAAGTTGGATTTTTTGGCATTCTTGCATGTGCGTCGGTAAGTCATACCTTTTCTAAAATTTCCTTATCTATGAAAATTCTTGTACACCATCTGTTCTTAATGAACCAACCTATAGAGATTCCTGACCTTTGATTTCTAATGGTAATTACTTCCGGGTTGCTGCGGTCAAGGGTCAGCGAAAGTTTAAGACAGTGGTTATGTGTTTGAAAGCTATTATCAAATTTTGTATTGAGAAAAATAAACAAAAACTGTGATAATTTTAATGCGGAAAAGGGAAAAAATTTGGTTTTGGCCCAAATATTCTAGTTATTGGTATTTTACTGCAATGCGCCTTTGTGTTCTATTTTTTCAAAAACTACTTCAAGATTACTAATTTATTTTATTTTTTTACACCCTTTTTTACAATTCCTAGACTTGGTTCGAGAATTAATATTAACACTATTGACAAACGAACAATAAATTTAATTTCTGCTAAAAGCGATGATTGGAGCCCAGTTCAGTGTCATCTAATGGATTAATTATTATTTTCCCCCTTTTCGTCACGATCATCTCTGGTCACACCACTAATAATTAATGTTGATTATAATAAGTAATAATAATTGTTATAATTATAAATGTATAATGCATGTTATAATATAAAATATATTATAATAATGTTATAATAATATAATGTTACAATATAAATGTTATAATGAGAAATATTATAATAAATAACACATGTAATAATAATAACAACAAATATTAATGTCGATTAGTGCTGAAAAAAAGCGACAACTCTTTAAAAGGAAATCCATATTTTTCAAAGACAATGACACCTTCAATATTTTGAAATTCCTGGTCATGGTGAGAATAGGGGGGGAGGGGTATATCTGTTAATGTTACTGATCTCGTTTAGAGTGCAACTCTAAAATTAAGGGATTTTTACCATTTAACAAGAGCTAAGAGCTTTTATGGCACTTGTGACGAGGCAAGAAGAACTAAGAGCCAAGAGATCATATGGTATGAGCTCTAACAAAATTCTAAGAATCAATAGATTGATTTAAAAGGAAAATCAGAGGCTTAATGCCGGTCAGGATTTAAAATAAGGGCTCTAAGTCACGATATCCTTCTAAATATCAAAATTCATTAAGATCCGATCACCCGTTCGTAAGTTAGAAGTACCTCATTTTTTTCTAATTTTTCCTCTCTCTATAGTTCCCCAGATGGTCGAATCTGGGAAAACGACTTTAACAGGTCAAATTGTGCAGCTCCCTGGCACGCCTACCAATTTTCATCGTCCTAGCACGTCCAGAAGCACCAAACTCTCCAAATCACTGAACCCCTCCCCCAACTCCCCCAAAAAGAGCGAATCCAGTACGGTTACGTCAATCATGTATCAAGGACATTTGCTTATTCTATCCACCAAGCTTCATCCCGATTCCTCCACTCCAAGTGTTTTCTAAGATTTCCCTTCCAACTCCCCCCAATGTCAAAAATCTGGTCAAGATTTGAAATAAGAGCTATGAGACATGAATTCCTTCTAAATATCAAATTTCATGAAGATCCGATCACTCCTTCGTAAGTTAAAAATACGTCATTTTTCTAATTTTTCATAATTAACCCCCCCCCCCAATAGAGCGGATCCGTTCCAATTATGTAACTCACGCATCTAAGACCTTTGCTTATTTCCCCCCCCCAAGTTTCATCCCGATCCCTCCAATCTAAGCGTCTTCCATGATTTTAGGTTCTCCCACCCCAAACTCCCCCCAATGTCACCAGATCCGGTCGGGACTTAAAATAAGAGCTTTGAGACACGATGTCCTTCTAAATATCAAATTTCATTGATCACCCGTTCGTAAGTTAAAAGTACCTCATTTTTTCTAATTTTTCAGAATTAACCCCCCCCCCCCCAACTACCCCAAAGAGAGCGGATCCGTTCCGGTTATTTCAATCATGTATCTAGGACTTGTGCTTATTTTTCCCACCAAGTTTCATCCCGATCCCTCCACTCCAAGTGTTTTCCAAGATTTTAGGTTTCCCTCTCCCAACTCTCCCCCTCCCCAATGTCACCAGATCCGGTCGGGATTTAAAGTAAGAGCTCTGAGACACGATATTCCTCTAAATATCAAATTTCATTGAGATCCGATCACCCGTTCATAAGTTAAAAATGCCTCATTTTTTTCTAATTTTTCAGAATTAAGAAACTACCCCAAAGAGAGCGGATCCGTTCCGGTTATGTCAATCATACATCTAGGACTTGTGCTTATTTTTCCCACCAAGTTTCATCCCGATCCCTCCACTCTAAGTGTTTTCCAAGATTTAGGTTTTCCCCTCCCAAATCCCCCCCCCCCACCCAATGTCACCAGATCCGGTTGGGACTTAAAATAAGGTCCTGAGACACGATATCCTTCTAAATATCAAATTTCATTGAGATCCGATCACCCGTTCGTAGGCTAAAAATGCCTCATTTTTTCGGGAAAACGACTATTTCTAATTTAATCTGGTCCGGTCCCTGATACGCCTGCCAAATTTCATCGTCCTAGCTTACCTGGAATTGCCTAATGTAGCAAAACCGGGACAGACAGACAGACAGACAGAATTTGCGATTGCTATATGTTACTTGGTTAATACCAAGTGCCATAAAAACAGGTTACAACTTTGTTATTTGAAGATTTACTATACTCCAGTTTTATCCTTTCAGCTTTAAGATGTCTTAAAAGTTCGGTGTTAAAGCTGACGTACGGGTTTTTATAATTCTCTGAAGACTCCCTTTGTAAATTTGGGATGCAAATTTAGTGATATATTTAATAAATCTTAATTTATTAAAAAAATTACAAAATGTTACTAAAAGTACTTCTGTCTTTGTCTGTTAACATTCTCATTTGGACATTACTTATTATAGTTACTTAATATAACTAATGAACTAATATTACTAAGTTATTACTTAATATAACTAATGAAATTCTCCAAGATAACTTTTGGTTGTCTCACTTCTTCTAACCACTATCATTGATCGCAAAGAGGGGTGATATTTCACGAAAATGTAGGAGGGGGGAGGATATATTTCCAAGATCTTGGAGGGGTAATTTTGTTGTGTTTCAGTGTTTTCAACGGAATTACCAAAATGATATTTTTCTATAAAACACCAAAAAGAAAGTGTTTTCCAAATCTTAGGGAAAAAGGGGAGGGGTCCATTTGGTGTCACTGATTACATAGTTTTTAAGACTTTTAGCTAATGTTTTAAGTTATAATAATTATAAGATGATTTTTTTTTTTACTTTAATGGCTATCATATGCAACATTCAGCACACCGTTCACATGGTTTAAGTTTTATATTTTAAGTTCTAATAAAGATAAGGTAGCAATTTTTTAATGCTGTGACAAGTACCTTTCGGGCCATTGAATTTTTTATATATTTTAACCATTTAGTTATATTTTAAATTTTAATAATTATAACCTAATAAATTTTAAGGGATGCCACACGCACCCTTCAATACAACGTTCATATTTTTCTTATTTCAGAATTGTAGCTAATCTTTTAAGTTTTAATAACCGTATTTTGCACTTCCTGGCTGAAGGGCCTTGAGATGGAGATCAGCGCCGCGGGTTCAGACCTTAAGGGTCTAGTGCTGCATCCTTTACCTTTTTGTAAACTTTCCATCTCAAGCACCATTCAGCACAATGTTACTCGGTTCAAGTTTTACAGTTTCGGAATTTTAGCCGGATATTTTAAGTTATAATAATTTTAAGACGATAGTTTTTCAATGGGTGTCACAAGTAACGTTTGCACTATTCAATTGTTTATACTTTTTTTTTTCAACTGACTGTCACAAGCAATCGTTAACCCACCATTCAAATTCTTGTATTTTCAGAATTTTCGGTAATATTCCGCATTTTAGTAAACATGTAATAAGGTTTCTTTTAAAGACTCTCACAAGGTCTGAGAGACCCGAAGTTGCTTCATTTGTCAAAGAATTTTTCAACGCCTCTGTCAAAGTATTAACTGCGATATGTTAAAATAAGAGACAAAATAAAACAATAATAATAAATTATTTGGTATCCGATCTAATTAATAACTGTATGAAGTTGATTAAGATTGGTTTGTGTTACTTCAAAATACGGGTTGTGAATTTTTGGGATGAGAAAAACTTAAGAACCATCTGGTTAAAAAAAAGTTATATTGATGATCGGTTCAATTGGTTTCCTCCTATCTGAATTTGTTCTTAGTATATTTAAAAGTTTTCTCTTCGGAATCATCTTTGTTGTTTTCTTTTCCTCACTGACAAAAATCAGTTGGAATATGAGCTTTTTGTATCGTTCACCACTTGCCCTACCTGGGTTCGGCACATGTTTGTGCCCGCTAAAGGTTATACGCCATATTTGGCTTCGCCGTGTATTGGGTTTGTCGTGCGGTACACGCCATATGTTAGGTTCGCCTTGCGTTATACGACATATGGTGGGTTAGCCAAACATTATACGCCATATTTGATTTCGCCATATATTGGGTTCACCATACGTTATACGCCATATGTTTTATTCGCCATACGTTATACGCCATATTTGGATTCGCCATATGTTTCATGTCTAAGCAAATCTTGTCTTTGTAAACAGCGGCTTACAAACAATTTAGTAATTTTATTTACGTTTTGCTATCTACTATTCATGTATATAATTATATTCATGTAATTATATTCATGCATATAATCGTCCTGGCCGAATGGGCTGGTGCGCTGGATTCGGGATCCCTTGCCTGAGAGGTCGCGGGCTCGAATCCCGTTGTACCCAATTCTACAGTTTGGGACGGGGGTTTATATGCATGTATATTTTTTTTATCTGTAAATTTTTTTTGAAAATGGCACTACAATTTCGTCTAGAAATTGACATTCTACCATTTTCCGGTGTGAAAAAGCGATCTAGATAAGTCATGACTTTAAGAAAAAATTTTAGGGTCTTAGTTGTGAAAAATACTATCCATATGAGTGACAAATATGAGTCACAAATACTATAGTGGATATGTTATAACAATGTGAATAGTATATGGAATAGTTATAACAATATTTTGCAGAAGAAGATCATCTGTGCTTAATATTTTAGAAAGATTTTTACAGTTTAATTTGATTGTCTATATAATTTGTCGGTATAATGTAAAACGTTTTCTAAATAAAATAAAATGACATTAACTTTGTTTTGCGAAAGAGATTTTTAAAAAAACGCCTTTCCTTTCACCAGGTGAAGCTCAGTCTCCCGGTACTAACTAGTACAAAATAAAGCAGATAAGTCGCTAACTGATATCATGGTTGCAGCAGTAGCTGCAACCTAGTGAAGAAGGAACCACGGCCCATAGTAACCAACAATCAAAAACGCGTTACAAAAAACTGGCAAGTTGGAAAAAGAGCGATTTTTAGCTGATTCAGGAATGGTGACTATTATTTGGATTTCCAATCTATATACTAATAGTACAAAAACTCACCGTGGCACCAAGCACCTGAGGCCTACACAGCTGCGCTCCTCCTTCATCCCAATCTATCCAAAGCCTCCATCTTTAAACCCTCCCAAAAAGTAACCATTTCTCTTAAATCTTTCTTTATGAATATATACATGCTATGGAATAAACTACAGTTGGAATTTCTGCAGACGAGACCTTTTTCTTGTTTTTTGATTTTTATCGCCGTTGATCTCCCTCGTTAAGGTCTTTTCTGGTGCCAAAGAATTTTTTTATTAGTAAAGTATTTTTATGCAAAACTGATCATCGAAATCAGTTAGTTTCTGAAACGACGACCGATACTCGTTTATTTTTAGTCCACAAATTACAAATTTGAAATACAAATTACAAATACAAAAATTTAAAATAGAAAACTAGTTTTTGCACCTATTCGGCAATCCTTTTTTTCTTTTTGTAGCTAATATGACTGCAAAAGTAAATCAAAAGAAATAAACTAAAATCAGAATGAATGAAAGAAAGAAATTAGAAACGTTTAAACAAAAAGTACAAATACAAATTAAGTATTTCTATGGATTGCTTCCACTAATTTAACAATCATAATTCTATTTCTTCTACCAGTTACTGTAAAATTGGTGGTATTAAAAGACTGTTTAGGTCGGACAATAGTTTTGGTAAGGTGAGTTTGTAAACGTTAAAAAGCATGCCGTAAAAAAATCTGTTTGTCTGATCTGAATCAAAATTAATAATATATAAAATAGGGCAGGCCCTGTGTGCATACTTCTTACACGCCCTCTTTATTACGTCTAAAGTGGGTATAATACATCAAGATTTTGGCCTAAAAAATTGTTTCCGTGGAGAATTTTCAAAATTCATCAGTTACATGATTACATGCTTATCGACGGTAAGACTATATCTGGGAGGGGGGTTCGAACCCTCCCCCGAAATGTCAGGCCAGCTCGTAAAAACGTAGCAAAAATGCATATAAAAAATTTTTGGTACTTATAAATTATACGAAAAACACTCGAGAAGTTGGATCGTGAACATGAGACATTGCCGAGTTATCACGCTGTGCATACTAGACAATTAACTGCGGTCTAGTGGGAAACTACATTGTAGCTATATTTTAAGTAAATATTTAGTTTGTATTTGGGTTAGGTTAGTTTAGGTTACGTATTTAATACAATGCACTCTGGTTGGCCCCTCTTCCACAATTCTTCGTTGTAGTTTTCACAATTTTGCTAATAAAGTATTATATTTTCATCATATTTAGTTTTATTTCATTAGCATTAACCAAACTTCAATATTCTAGTAAATCTTAATCCAGTAAGTCATCTAAAAATCTTAATTCCCGTAGGAACCAAGGACAAAACAAAATGTGAACGTAATTGAAAATTTGGAAATGGCGTGAAAAAACTACCCTTCGGCCCAATGCGAAAAAAAAAATATGGTTTAACTTTTAGCAAATAACGTAGACATTCACTGAAACTACAAGAGCCTCTATATTGAAATGTACCTTAGCCCCTTTATTCTACTAAAACGATGTATTCGATGGACCAATCTTGCCCAGAATTAGGGCTATGAAACAGATAAGTTGAGCAGATAAACAGATAATAGAACATTGAACAGATAAACAGATAACTACTTTAGCCCCTTTATTCTACTAAAATGATATAGTCGATGGACCAATCTTGTCCAGAAGTAGGGCTGTGAAACAGATAATTTGAATTGATAAACAGATAACAGAACGTTGAACAGATAAACATATAAGTTTCTTAGCCCCTTTATTTTACTAAAATGTATATTTGATGAGCCAGTATTGCCCAGAAGTAGGACTTTGACACAGATAAGTTGAACAGATAACAGAACATTGAACATATAATAGACAGACAGATAAGTACTTTAGCCCCTCTATTCTACTAAAATGATAATTTCGATGAACTAATCTTGCCCAGAAGTAGAGCTGTAAAGCAGACAAGTTGAACAGATAAATAGTCTCTTGATTCTACTAAAATGATATATTCGATGGACTAATTTTGTCCAGAAGTAGGGCTATAAAACAGATGAGGTGAACAGATAAACATATAATAGAACATTGAACAGATAAACAGATAAGTACCTTAGCCCCTTTATTGTACTAAAATCAGATATATTTGATGGACCAATCGCTTGCCCAGAAGTAGGGCCGAAAAAAGCATTGCGTTTTTTTTATGGACTCTTAGATTTGATGGGGGAGGGATAAATATCTATGTTGACGGACTGTTCAGATAGCTAAGAAACAAACTCACTTCTAGGATCAGAACTTGATCCTGAATCCAAATAAGATATTCGTTTCCGTTGGAAATTCAATTTTAAGCTCTTTACGGACCCTCAAAGATGATACCATTTTCTCTTATTTTACAGACGGTATATATACCTGTTTTAGCATCAATCTTGTTACAAACTGGTTTACCTATAAATTGAATTGACAGTGACCAAATCAAAAATCAATAAATGCATGGGAAATATATAACTACGGGCTATATATTGGGGTAAGGTTAGAAAGGGTATGTTTGGTTAAAATTGAACACCGAAAACGAATATCATATTCAGGATGGATTCATATTCAGGATTCATAATTAAATGATTCATATTCAATGAATATCATATTCATTTGGATTCAGGACGAAAGTATGATTCTAGAGATTAGTTTGTTTCTTAGCTATCTGAATAGTCCGTGAATATATATATGTTTATTAGCTATCTGAGTAGTCTGTTGATATAGATGTTTACTGATGGGGAGGGGCAATAATACAAAGCCGTTACTGCAATATTTTATTTTAGTCTTTACCTAAAATCTAACCAAGGGTCCTGTTTTACGGGAGGCATAAAAAAAGCTATGGCATGGATTGTTTATTAGAACTAGAGAAAAATATTTTGCCCCCCTACTCTAAATACCAGAACGGTGGCTTTTAGCTTGAAAAGTCTCACGTCTGTCAAGTGCTTGTAGGTTAATTTTCTTTCTTTACATTTTTTTTCCAGATTCCCAACCCGCTGTTTGATTTGGCAGGAATAACATGTGGACTCTGTCTAGTTCCCTTTTGGACGTTTTTCGGCGCTACTTTAATCGGTAAAGCTGTCATCAAAACCCATATTCAACAAGGATTTGTGATATTAGCATTCAGTGAAACTCTTATTGAAACTGCTGTCGCCCTTATTGGAAGTTTACCGTATTTTGGAGGTAAAATGCAAGAACCATTCAAAGAACTTTTGGCAAAACAGAAAGCCAAAATGCATGGAGCAACCGGAGAAGCTGTTCAGGTATGTAATTATTCCTCATATCCAAATTTCATTGTTTGTGAACAGTAAACTGTAAGTAAAATACTGTTACCATTTGGTAGATTTTATCAACATACCAATTCATTTATTGTTTGCGAACAGTAAACTGTAAGTAAAATACTGCTGCTGTTTTATAGATTTTTTCAACATACTAATTCATTTATTGTTTGCGAACAGTAAACTGTAAGTAAAATATTGTTACTGTTTTATAGATTTTGTCAACATATCAATTCATTTATTGTTTGCGGACAGTAAACTGTAAGTAAAATATTGTAGATGTTTTGTTGATTTTTTCAACGTACTAATTCATTTATTGTTTGCGAACAGTAAACTGTAAGTAAAATATTGTTGCTGTTTTTTAGATTTTGTCAACATACCAATTCGTTTATAGTTAGTAAACAGTAAAACTGTAAGTAAAATACTATTTCCATTTGGTAGATGTTGTCAACAAACCAATTCATTTATTGTTTGCGAACAGTAAACTGTAAGTAAAATACTGTTGCTGTTTTGTAGATTTTGTCAACATAACAATTCATTTATAGTTAGCGAACAGTAAAACTGTGAGTAAAATACTGTTGCTGTTTTGTAGATTTTGTCAACATATCAATTCATTTATTCTTTGTGGACAGTAAACTGTAAGTAAAATATTGTAGATGTTTTGTCGATTTTTTTTAACATACCAATTCATTTTTGTTTGCGAACAATAACCTGTAAGTAAAATACTGTTGCTGTTTTGTAGATTTTGTCAACATAGCAATTCATTTATAGTTAGCGAACAGTAAAACTGTAATTAAAATACTGTCGCCATTTGGTAGATTTTGTCAACATACCAATTCATTTGTTGTTTGCGAACGGTAAACTGTAAGTAAAATATTGTTGCTGTTTTGTAGATTTTGTCAACATACCTATTCATTTATTGTTTGCCAACAGTAAACTGTAAGTAAAATATTGTTGATGTTTTGTAGATTTTGTCAACATACCTATTCATTTATTGTTTGCCAACAGTAAACTGTAAGTAAAATATTGTTGATGTTTTGTAGATTTTGTCAACATACCTATTCATTTATTGTTTGCAAACAGTAAACTTTGAGTAATATACTGTTGATGTTTTATTGATTTTATCAATATACCAAATCATTTATTGTTTGCCAACAATAAACTGTAAGTAAAAAAACTGTTGGTGTTTTTTAGATTTTGTCAACATACCAATTTCGGAAAGCTTATGAACTCCAATCTGTATACTAGTACTACTAACAACACACTGCGGTACTAAGCCGGCTGAGGCCAACACAGTTACGCATGCTCCTCCTCCATCCCGATCTGTTCAAAGCCCCCCTCTTTAAACCTTTCCAAAAAGTTGCTATTGCCCTTAAACCGATCCTTACAATATCCTTCGAGCCCTTGAGCTTTTTGTTTAGCCTTAGATGGTTGGCCGACAAGGACAATCTTTGGAAATCTCGTATCCTTCATCCGCAGAATGTTTCCTAGCCATCGTTTCCTTCCTCTCATTATAACCATAGAAAGTGGAGTTGAACCGTATTTTTAGTACAGCTTGCTGTTAAGGAATATTAATGAGTTTTAGGTAATGAAGAAGGTGTTTTGACCAAACTTCCACACTTCCACACAAATTAGAAAATTAAGGTTTTAGAGGACCATCTCTTGAATTACTGTCTTCGTTTTTAAAAGAAAGAACTCAATATGTACAACTAGGGGATAATGTTTCTTCAGTCAGTAGTGTTAAATTTGGAGTACCTCAAGGATCTGTTCTTGGTCCCCTGTTATTTCTAATTTTTATGAATGATTTATGTAGAGCTTTTAATATGGTTTCGTATGATCTTGACATTGGATGTGACGGGGGAAAAGTAATTGTTCCCAGCTTTGCGGATGACACTCATATAACTGTGGCTGCACAAACAGGAATTCAGCTGTTGAGTCGTATTAGTTCTTGTCTGGAGTTTGTACAAAAGTGGATGAAGCTTAATAAGTTAAATTTGAATTATAGTAAATCTTGCTTTTTGTTGTATGATAGGAGCTCAAATTATTACCCTTGGATAGACAGACTTAATATTGCTGATATGAGTATTTTAAGAATAAATTGTAGAACATATCTAGGAGTATTAATTGATGAATGTCTCAGTTTTAGAGAACATATAGATTATATTAGTCTTAAACTCGCTAGGAATGTTGGCATTTTAAGAAAGTTGAAGTATATTTTCCCAAGGGATATTTTAAGAACACTGTATTATTCTTTAATTCATCCTTATCTGCTATTAAATAAAAAAAAACAAGTTTTTAATATGAAAGTAAGGAGCGACATTAAAACTTAAAACGAACAGAAATTACTCCGTATATGAAAGGGGCTTTTCCTTCTCAACGCCCCGCTCTTTACGCTAAAGTTTGACTCTTTCTCTTTACTCTACATTTTAAAACAGTAAAAACTTTAGCGTAAAGAGCTAAAATCCTTTCATATACGGAGTAATTTCTGTTCGTTTTAAGTTTTAATGTCGCTCTTTACTTTCATTTAAAAAACTTGTTTTTTTTTATTTAATTTCTGAACGTTTTTTAATCAATGCATGTTTTGATTTTGGCTCTCCGCAGAGGAATTTAGCCTGAGAATCCTGCTCGAAGAATCTAACGAGTGGCAGGTTCAATTACTCGTAGTATTTATTGACTTTCTCAAGGCCTTCGACTCGATACACCGCGAGACCATGTGGAAAATCTTAATACATTACGGGATCCCGATTAAAATTGTAAATATAATTAAAGCGCTTTACCTCGATATTAAGTGTGCAGTACAAACCGAGGGTGGCCTAACGGACTGGTTTACCGTTCAGTCGGGTGTAAGGCAGGGCTGCATTCTATCGCCACTGTTATTTGCCATAGTCATAGATTTTGTGCTTCGTGGATGTAGCTTCAGTGGGGGTCTACAATTAAACCCACTAAGAACCCTCCATGATGGTGTTTTTGCGGACGATATTGCACTCTTCGCTCACGAATCAGAAGATATACAACACAATATAAATTAACTTGAGCGTGTGGCAAATGCTGTTGGACTCTCCATAAACGCTAACAAGACTAAATCAATGTCAAATGCAGTCATTCCTGACTTAGCTGAGGGACTTTTGGTCAACAATGAGGAAATTGAAGTAGTGAGCGAGTTCAAATATCTAGGCAGCATTCTTACGCAAGATGCCAATCCTGAAAGAGAAATTTTGTGCCGAATAGCATTGGCTGGCTCTGCTTTCAATTGTCTCAGAAATGTTTGGAGAAATAGTAAATATTCCCAGAAGCTAAAACTCAGAATTTATAATAGCAATGTCCTCTCCGTCATTACATATGGTTGTGAAACTTGGAGTATCACTGCGCAACTAAGAAAACGACTATGGGCATTCGATAATAACTGCCTAAGATATATTTTGAATATACATTGGACTGAGAGAATAAGAAATGATGAGATTTATACCATAACAAATCATACCCCCATCCTTGATACCATTAGAAAGCGACGATGGATGTATTGGGGGCACGTGGTGCGAATGGGTGATGGAAGGCTACCTCATGACATATGGTGTTGGATACCCCCCGGCCTCCGCAAGTCAGGGAGACCCAAAATGACAGTTGGCAGGATGTTAGAGAAGGAGGCGAAGCTGGCGAGGTCTTCGATGGAGGAGCTTTGGTCGAAGGCTCAGGACAGGTCGTCGTGGCGAACCACTGTTGCTGCCTTATGCGCCCTCAGGCGTGGGAGGACCTAAGTCTAAGTAAGCGACATTAAAACTTAAAACGAACAGAAATTACTCCGTATATGAAAGGGGCTTTTCCTCATCAACGCCCCGCTCTTTCTGCTAAAGTTTGACTCTTTCTCTTAACCTACATTTTAAAACAGTAAAAAACTTTAGCGTAAAGAGTGGGGCGTTGAGACGGAAAAGCCCCTTTCATATACGGAGTAATTTCTGTTCGTTTTCATTTAAAAAACTTGTTTTTTTTTATTTAATTTCTGAACGTTTTTGAATCAATGCATGTTTTGATTTTGGCTCTCCGCAGAGTAATAATTGAAACAAAATTTGTATATTTATTTTTTTGGCTAAATGACTTTCTCATAATTTTGTACGAATGATTTTGAGAAAAAAAGAGCGGGGGAGGAAGCCTAGTTGCCCTCCGATTTACGGTTAATTAAAAAGGCAACTAGAACTTTGAATTTTTTACGTAACTTATAAATTAGTTTACGTAAAGAACTTTTGTATTCTCATGTTTTTATTACATATATGAGGGGGTTCGCCCCCTCGTCAGTACCTCGCTCTTTACACTAAAGCTTAAATTTTGTCCCAATTCATTAAGAATGACCCCTGAATCACAAAAGCCGCAGAATAAATAGTTGAAATTACTAAAATACTTTAGCGTAAAGAGCGATGTATTTGGAGGAGGTGAGCCCCTCATATGGGTAATAATTTCTGTTCGTTTTAAGTTTTAATACTGCTGCTTACTTCCAGCTGAAAAAAGACTTTTTCATATTTAATTTTTCATTATTTTTTTTTTAAGTAATGCTAGTAAATCCTGCGCTCCCTTCATGGAAATTTTCTTCCCCCATGACAAATTCCTCGATGGAAAGTTCCCCCAGTATATCCCCCTCTTCTCAACCCCTGCCTAAAACCAAAAAATCCTCCTGAAAACGCCTGTACACTTCCCAATAACCATTACTATATGCAAGCACTGGTCAAAGTTTTGAACTTGTAACCCCTCCCACGGGGACTGTGGGGGAGTAGGTCGTCCCCAAAGACATAGTTATAAGTTTTTTCGACTACGCTGAATAAAATGGCTATCTCAGAATTTTGATCCGTTGACTTTGGGAAAATAATTAGCGTGGAAGTGGGCCTAGGTGCCCTCCAAATTTTTTGGTCACTTAAAAAGGGCACTAGAACTTTTCATTTCCGTTAGAATGAGCCCTCTCGCAACATTCTAGGACAACTTGGTCGATACGATCACCCCTGGGAAAAAAAATTAAATAAACCCGCATCCGTGATCTGCCTTCTGGCAAAAAATATAAAATTCCACATTTTTGTAGATAGGAGCTTGAAACTTCTACAGTAGGGTTCTCTGATACGCTGAATCTGATGGTGTGATTTTCGTTAACTTTTGATGGGTAAGACTAAACTTGATGAAACTTATATATTTAAAGTCAGCATTAAAATGCGATTCTTTTGATGTAGCTATTGGTACCAAAACTCCATTTTGTAGAGTTTTGGTTACTATTGAGCCGGGTCGCTCCTTACTACAGTTCGTTACCACGAACTGTTTGATATAATCTTGGTTCGCATTCTTATCTTCCTGTTCTTCCAAACTTTGTATACTGGCAATTCGGAATCGGTAAGCAAGTCTCCATTGAAACCTAATCTGCATATTGGTTTTGCAGATATACATGATTTGGTAAGTGGAGACGCACTTTAATCGTTAACTCCTTTTTTTGCAATGGTAGGTGTTGCAAGGATTTATTTGTCCATGTCAAATAATTGTTTAGTATTATGATAATAACATTGTATTTCAGATAGTTCGTGGTAACGAACTGTAGTAAGGAGCGACCCGGGTCAATAGCAACCGAAACTCTAAAATTTTTGAACTCTAGAATTTTGATATCAATAGTTACTTCAAAAGAGTCGCATTTTAATGCGGATTTTAAATATATAAGTTTCATCAAGTTTAGTCTTATCCATCAAAAGCTACGAGCCTGAGAAAATTTGTCTTATTTTAGAAAATAGGGGGGAAACTCCCTAAAAGTGATAAAATCTTAACGAAAATCACACCATCGAATTCAGCGTATCAGAAAACCTTAATTAGAAGTTTCAAGCTCCTATCTACAAAAATGTAGAATTTTGCATTTTTTTTGCCAGAAGACACATCACGGATGCGTTTTATTTGTTTTTTTTTTCCCGAGGGGTGGTCGTATCGACTCAGTGGTCCTAGAATGTCGCGAGAGGGCTCATTCTAACGGAAATTAAAAGTTCTAGTGTCCTTTTTAATTGACCAAAAATTGTGGGCACCTAGGCCCCCTTCCACGCTCATCAAACAGTTCGTGGTAACGAACTGTAGTAAGGAGCGACCCGGCTCAATAGTAAACGAAACTCTAAAAAACGGAATTTCGATACTAAAAGATATATCAAAAGAATCGGATTTTTATGCTGATTTTAAATATATAAATTTCATCAAATTTAGTCTTTATCATCAAAAGTTACGAGCCTGAGAAAATTTGCCTGATTTTGGAAAATAGGGGGTAACACCCCATAAAAGTCATAGGATCTTAACGAAAATTACACCATCGCATTCAGCGTATCAGAGAACCCTATAGAAAAAATTCCAAGGTCCAATCTACAAAAATGTGGAATTTCGTATTTTTTGCCAGAAGACAAATCACGGGTGCATGTTTATTTGTTTTTTTGTTTGTTTTTTTTTTTTTCCCAGGGGTCATCGTATCGACCAAGTGGTCCTAGAGTGTTGCAAGAGGGCTCATTCTAACGGAAATGAAAAGTTCTAGTGCCCTTTTTAAGTGACCAAAAAAATTGGAGGGCACCTAGGCCCCCTCCCACGCTCATTTTTTTCCCAAAGTCAACGGATCAAAATTTTGAGATAGCCATTTTGTTCCGCATAGTTGAAAACCATAATAACTATGTCTTTGGGGATGACTTACCCCCCACAGTCCCTGGGGGTGGGGCTGCAAGTTACAAACTTTGACCAATGTTTACATACAGTAATGGTTACTGGGAAGTGTACCGACGTTATCAGGGGGATTTTTTTGGTTTGGGTGTGGGGTTCAGGGGAGGGGGAGGGGGCTATATGGGAGGATCTTTCCTTGGAGGAGTATTTCATGGGGGAAGAGAAATTCAATGAAAAGGGCGCAGGACTTTCTAGCATTACTATAAAAAAAACAATGAAAATATAAACATGAAAAAGTTTTTTCAATTGAAAGTAAGGAGAAGCATTAAAACTTAAAACGAACAGAGATTATTACGCATATGAAGGGTTCTAAAAATACTTTAGCAGAAAGAGCGAGGTATTTAGGAGGAGATAAATACTTCGCTCTTTATGCTAAAAATTTTTTAAATAATTTCAACTATTTATTCTACGGCCTTTCTGATTCAGGGGTCATTCTTAATGAATTGGGATAAAACGTAACGTAAGTTATGTACGTTTGTTACGTAAGTTAATTCTTAAGTTACGTTTTTTTTTACTAATAAAAACGTTCGTTAAAAATTAAAAGATCTAGTTGCCTTTTTGAGTAACCGAAAAATTGGAGGGCAACTAGACCTGCTTCCCCACCCCTTATTTCTCAAAATCGTCTGATCAAAACTAAGAGAAAGCCATTTAGCCAAAAAAAGAATTAAAACTTTCAGAAATTAAATAAAAAAAAAACAAGTTTTTTTAAATGAAAGTAAGGAGCGACATTAAAACTTAAAACGAACAGAAATTACTCCGTATATGAAAGGGGCTTTTCCTCCTCGACACCCCGCTCCTTGCGCTAAAGTTTGATTCTTTCTCGCAACTCTACTTTTTAAAACAATAAAAAACTTAGCGTAAGGAGCGGGGTGTCGAGGAGGAAAAGCCCCTTTCATATACGGAGTAATTTCTGTTCGTTTTAAGTTTTAATGTCGCTCCTTACTTTCATTTAAAAAAACTTGTTTTTTTTTATTTAATTTTTCTCCAAAGTCAACGGATCAAAATTTTGAGTTAGCCATTTTATTCACCATAGTCGAAAAACCTATTAACTCTGTCTTTGGGGCTGACTTACTCCCCCACAGTCCCCGTGGGAGGGGCCGCAAGTTATAAACTTCGACTCGTGTTTACATGTAGTAATGGTTATTGGGAAGTGTACAGACGTTTTCACAGGGATTTTTTGGTTTGGGGGGGGGGAGAGAAGTTGAAGGGGGGTTACGTGGGAGGATCTTTCCATGGAGGAATTTGTCATGGGGGAAGAGAATTTCAATGAAAGGGGCGCAGGATTTTCTAGCATTATTAAAAAATATAATGAAAAATCAATATGAAAAGTTTTTTCAACTGAAAGTAAGGAGCAGCATTAAAACTTAAAACGAACAGACATTATTACGCATATGAGGGGTTCACCTTCTTGTAATACCTCGTTCTTTACGCTAAAGTATTTTTAGTAATTTCAATCCTTTGTGAATCAGGGGTTATTCTTTAGGAATCGGGACAAAATTTAAGCTTTAGTGTAAAGAGCGAGGTATTGACGAAGGGGTGAACCCCCTCATATACGTGATAAAAACATACGAATATAGAAGTTCGCTACGTAAGTCAATTCGTAAGTTACGTATATTTTCTACTAATTAAAACGTTCGTAAAAAATTAAAAGTTCTAGTTACCTTTTAAGTAACCAAAAAAATTTGAAGAAACTAAGCATCTTCCCCCGCTACTTTTTTCTCAAAATCTTCCAATTATAACTATGAGAAAGCGATTTAGCCCCAAAAAAATAATATGCAAATTTAGTTTTAATTATTTATGTGTGGAGAGTTAAAATCAAAACATGCATTAATTCAAAAACGTTCAGAAATTAAATAAATAAAAAACAAGTTTTTTTTAACTGAAAGTAAGGAGCGACATTAAAACTAAAACCGAACAGAAATTATTCCTTTTAGTAAAGGGGTTGTCCTATCCTCAACACCTCGCTCTTTACGCTAGAGTTTTTTTTTTATGGTTTTAAAAAATAGAGTTGTGACAAAGAGTCAAACTTTAGCGTAAAAAGTGAGGTGTTGAGGAGGGGACAACTTCTTTACTATAAAGAATAATCAAAGTTTTAAAGCCGTGTACAAACAAAACTATGGGTATAACTCTAAAATAGGCTTATAAAGAATAACACCAATAATTTGCATATTTATATACTCTGGCAAATAGAGAGGTACTTTAACTGTTAACTCTTTTTCTTTAACGGTGGTCTTTGCTTCATTAGACGTAACTTATGCAGACTACTTAACCATACAGAGGTCAAACAGACCAAGTCGATTAAAATAAGATTGAAAGTAGAGAGAGTTCTATTAGAAGGGTATTAGTAACTATTAATGAACTTCTTGATGTTTTTTCCAGTATGGAGAATTCCCTTAAGTACAAATAGCACGGACTTATTGACTTAAACTCAAATTTATTTTTCCGTGGCAATTAATTGTTTTGCATGTTAATAAAAATATTGTATTTAAGCGCTTTGAAACTGTGTACAAACAAAATAATGCTAAAACGGTAAAAAACACTAAAACATGTTGCAAAACAGGTGTATGAGCAAAACACAAAATTAAATAATCTAGAGTAATTCAATAAGTAACTTTGCCCAGGATTAAAAGAAGAATGGATTACCCTTTTTTATAAGATTTGCAAATTTTAGTTGAGACTTTTCGAAGTTCGGTCCGAATCACTCTGCTACGGACAGGGAAAGGGGGCCCTAAATTATTGTCATTAGCGGATATACAAGGAGTGGACGTTGGATAACAATTCAACTTTATGGGAAGTAAAAGCTGGAGGCATAGTCGTGCCTTTCCCATTGCTTTGGGGGGGGGACGTAAGTGTTGGTGGCAATTTTTTTTATTTTATTCAGAAGTGTGGATGTCAAAACTTTTTAAGTTGGAAAAAAATTTCTGTTTGACTCCTCAATATGTAGGTCGGTAAAAAAAATGTATTCTAGCTGCAAATTTTTTTTGTCACATTCTAGTGTATTAAAGTTGTTTTTTAACCGCCGACAGCAGTAAGAACTTAAATAGTAACCAAAAGGAGGGTTTGGCTGAAAAAAATATATATAGTGTTTACTTTTTTAAGAGATAGGCTTCCTTTTAGGTATAGATTATTTATATCTTGTTCGCCATCTACCAAAAACTGCATTCCGCAAGTGGAGGTTTCATTGAAAATTGAGTTCCCACTTTTTCTAATTTTTAAGATATAATTTTTTTAGATATTAGGTTTGATATTATTAGATTTGATATATTAGATTAGATATTAGATTTAGTTTTTTAGATTATAGATTATTTTGATATTTTAGATTAGTTTTTTTTAGACAGTTTTTAAGATATTTACTGAAAAGGTTTTTCTCCACTTGACCAATTAAAGCAATCCAATTTCATTTTCACTGATATTGGTGCTTTAAAGGTAAATAAACATAATGTTTATTTAAATTTTTAAAAATGCTTTTAAACCTTTTCTAATTTATATAAACTAACTTTTTGAACGTCACTGGTTTATTTGTTGTTAATTATTTTTTTTCTTTTCAGCAAAAGTCGGTGTTGGGAATGGCGTTTGAAGGCCTCTTCATAGCAATGATCTTGTATTTTCTTGTGTCGATTATAAATTCCCTTGCTCAATCGTATGATAAAACAATACATTCAAAGAAGAACAAACGAAGATCTAGAAAACAAAAAATCTAGATATTTTCAATTAAAATTGGGCCTTTGATACGTGCTAGTGTTTTTGTGTTAGGTTTTGGTGTGACAATATAGTTGTTAAATTCTTGTAGCCAAGGATTGTCCAGCTTTAAACAAGGGTGTTTTAGATCTGATGTGTGCAACTAGAACCACCTGCAAATTGTGGTGGGATTTCAGTCTTTTTACTTTGAGACCCCTTTCATTCCATCGACAAATAATTAGTAATGTGCTTCAACAAGTCTCTTACCCGTAAGTGGTTTGAAAGTCTGTCATATTTAGGCTTATTTCGTTTTATTTATTAATGAATAAAACAAACACAATATTTACAATATACTTAATCAATGAATCAACTATTTTAACTACTATTCCTGGCTACTCAAGAAACTGTATCCGGGTTGTCATAAGGGGTGGTCCAGAACACAGGGAAAAAAACAACCCTGCCATCATTCAGTATAACAACCTACATGACTCGCCGGTTGCTTTAAATCACTCCTTTTTCACTTATGAAGCTAATTGAAGAGTTGCCCAATTATCTATTGGGTAATCCGTCGCATATAAATCCTTCATGTTGATTCACTTACAAATTAATCACATAAAACAAATGAGAATAAGGAGAATTACGGATTAGAGAATGAGAATATAATAATAATTAATGAAATTAGGTGATCTAGAATAAGAAATCCCCTAAGATTGGGAAAGTTTTTAATTTTGACGAACAACAATACCCCCCTCCTCCCCCGCCTCCCTGCACATATTCACAAATCATTTTAATTTTATCTATGAATAAATTTTTTGCCCCTCAGAAGGTCTTTGCAAAAATTTTTTTTCATGATTGGTTGCCTGTTATGAACAGGGTTAGTTTACATTGGAATGGTGCTTAAACTAAATGACCTAATACCTGAGTCATTTTATAGTTATTTCTGTCAATAAAGTAAAAGTTACGTACGCTTACAGGGCCAATTACGTGTGCCGTCGAGTTGAACATGTTCAACTCGAAATCGTAATATTTGGGATTGACGAATTAGTGTCAAGAGGTAAGGCACAATTTTTTAGATATATGAAAAATTGGGGTTTTGACAAGTATCTTTTTCTATCTGAGAAAGATCCAAAGACAGAGCATTAGTAGAGAATAGTTGCGAACAAAATAGTGTTGATACAAGCTATTCAAACAAATTACTTCAATTCAAACATTACTACAGTACTTTAATTACTACATTACTACGAATCAATTAATTTTCTGCTTTTGGAATATGTTAAAGTCAAGAAATACCTTGTCATTTGTAAAACCTGTCCTTTTTTGTTTTAAACTTGGCCTTTTTTGTATAACTATGGTGTGTCTCGGGCCTAAACTTTTCGTCTTTTTCATTATTTGTTGACGGGAACAAGGCCGCGTCATAAATTAATTTATAAGCAATTTTGTAGAATTACAAAATTACAGGAGTTTATCTTTTTTATGTTCACGATATAAATTTTTACTTTGATCTTACCAGCCCCACCTGGTGGATTAATTTTTATTAGTCGCTCGGTTCCTCACTTTCATTACTAGTTGCAGAATAATTTCTTTAATAATTTATTTAAACCAATTCCAACTTTACCCTTAAAATCAAAGTAATCAATATTTTTTATTGATTTTCCTTTGAAAATATAAGTTAATTTTCTAATCATTATTTGACGCAAAATATGGAATTTTATTACGATTGTCTGTAATTTCATGATGATTATGATGAAATACAACGGGCTAATCTGCCAGTAGTGTTGAACTCCTCCTGGGCGAATTGCATCTTAATTTTTCGCTTGCATGCGCGCTTAATTGCTAAATGGCTCTGAATCTTAGTCAATTTAATTATTGTAATTTCCGAGGTGTTATTATTATTTCTGTATGACTCGGAGGTATCTCTTCGACAAGTGCAAAGTGTAGGTTGTTGTAGCTTGTATGTCCATTTATGTTTTGTTTGGGGTGCTTATCTTGCTTATTGCTGCATTTTTGGGTGCAAATTATTTGTTGGTTTTTAATTATTGGCTAATTTATAAATTTCAATATTTGGAGCCAAGATTTTGGTTATGGATGCTAGGAGTTACTTTGAAAACAATTTCCCTTGTTGAAAACAATGTCCCTTTGCACTAAAAAAAAACGAGATCGAGTCTTAAAGCCTGCTAATGAGAATTGGGGAATATAACTTTATTTAAGTCAATAGAACTATATAACATAATTTATATAAGTAACAAATTAGTAAACAAATAGTAGTAAATTAGTTTAGTGTACACAGGGTCTGAATAAACAAATTCCGCGTCAACTCAGTTCAAACGGGACCGAATCACGCATCACATTTATATAATTCTGTGTAACTAATACATAAAAAAACAAAAAATAAAAATTCTTCCGGAGTGGGTTAAAATGGACATCACAGGTCGGATCCGGTCCTTTGAGCGGTATTTGTAGAACTGAGACTAATTTGATAAGGAGAAATAAGTTGAAATTTTCAGTAAATCATAAATACGTTGAAATGCCTATCAGTAATTATAATAGATAATTTGTTTTTCAATTGTGGGTATTTGTTGCCTTTTGAGATGCTAGAGTTGCTGATGGTGTTATTAAAAGCAAAAAATGTTAAAATATCATGGTCTTAAATGCAAACAGCCAAGAGATATTTTAAAGGAAATGCGTTTCCTTAATATTTGATTCTCGTTTGTGAGAAATATTCAATTTTTGTATTTTAAGCAATTTTTTCTTTGGGTTCTGCCCCAAGGAGCTAGCCAATAATTATAAAAAAATAAAATTCATAGAGCCTTGACATGATACACATTTCGTCGTTGTCTATGCTTACAGTGCCTTTTTTCAGTTGTCAGACTTCCACGTAATTATTTTAACTTTACGTGTTGTAAATAGACTAAAGTAAGGGCGACAACTGGGGAAGACCCTGCCCCTGAATTTATCCCTCCCTTCCTAGAATTTGAGAAGCACCCATTTGTTGGCATATTTATTTAATAAAATTGAAATGCAACAAAATTGCCCCCCCCCATGTTTTGAAAAACACATTCCCCTCCCCCCTGTATTTCTATAAATCGGCACTTTCGAACCTAATTACAGCTCAGTTCGTGATCTAAAAATGAATCATATTATAAAATTCCTATCATAGTAATTCAAATTGAACTGATTTTTCTGAGTTCCTTTTTAAAATGTTAAAATTGTTCATATTTGCGGAATTACTTTTAAAAATACTTAAAATTGTTCGGATTTGCCAAGTAAACAAGTAGTAGTAAATAAGTTTAGTGTACCCAGGGTTTAAATAAAGAAATTCCGCGCCAACTCAGTGCGAATAGGACCGAATCAGGCATCACATATATATAATTCCGTGTAGTTAATACATCAAACAATAAAAATGCCTTTGTTAAAGATTCTTCTGGGGTGGGTTGAAATGGACACCACAAGTCAGATCTGGTCCTTTGGGCGGTATTTTTAGAATCAAAATACAGCAAAATTGTCCCCTAGATTTTGAAAAAAACATCCCCCCCCCCGTGCATTTTTATAAATCGACACCCTCAAACCCAATTAAAGTTCAATTCGTAAAGATTAATTATATAATGAAATTACTATAACAGTAATTCAAATTGAACTGTATTTCTTTGAATCGCTTTTCCAAGTGTTAAAATTGTTCAGATTGAAGAGGATGAAAGTTATTGACAAAGAGTATGGAAAATTCCTAGGAGCAGAAACTGGCATTAGTGTCGAGAAGAAGAATCACCTATGCCAGCTAGCATTTGATCCAAATTGCTATACACTTGCCTTTTCAGGTACTTGAAAATGGAGGGGAGGCCAAAGATTGCAGATATTTGTTCCTAATAGGCCTACCATCTCAAAGTCACCTAATCTGCATAGCCTAACAGGATTTACAAAGCTAATCTAGCCCTTCTTTAATCACTGCATTTTGATTTAATTAATTTTGGAAAGTAAAAATTGCTGATTAATTATCAATTGTCGTCCAATTTAAATTTTAATCCTATTGTATTAAAATTAGACATATTAATTATCAGACATATCAATAGGTAAAACAACACCAGATGCTACACAATAATTAGCCCTAATAGTTTCTAATCCATATCTTCTCATTCTTCCTGGTTATTTCTTGTTCATATTTTCCCTCCCTGATTCCAACTGTTCCTCTTCTCCCACATTTTTCTCGGATTAGTTTCCGGGATTCCCCTCTTCAAAGTTACACCCAAGCATTGGGATTTCTGCCCTTACCCGGGGAAATATTTTGATTTTGTCTTTTTATCAAATGTCCTACAAGTTCTTATATACTCTTATATACCGTATAATCCTTGTCCTTGACTACGAAGAGTATTTAATATTTTTATTATTAAATATTATTATTTAATTAGCTTTAATATTATAATTATTATTAATATTATTTTTATGAGGAGAAGAGGCTGCTTTGACTTATCTAAGATGGTTTTAAGGTTACTCCCTCCCCCACTGGCAGATTGTTTGTTGTCATTTGTTTTATGACATTATTTAATTTATCCCGCCCCACCCTAGTTGACCAAGTATAAGCTGCCATTTAGTCTTAATTTATATGTTGCTGTTGTTTATTTGTTGTCCATTTTTTAATTATTTTGTTGAGAAAATCCTTGTTTTGTAGTAAATATGTATAGATTTTATCCGTCTTGAGTATGTGCATAGGTTGGATTGTGCATCGATGTATTTTGTTCAAAATGTAGCGGGGGGGGGGTGCAATTGTGTTACTTTTTCTGCCTCTTCAATGAAAATACCAAATGATGTATTTTTGTAAATCTAGGGGAAGGCAAAAGGTCTAGGTGGCAGTTGCTACGAAACGTCCAGGGAGAGGGAATTATGTAGGCTAAATTGAGTGGTGCCAGAACTTAACACTGAAAGAAGTCTTTAAGATGTCTGTTAAGATCAAATTGCCGAGTTTCTGTTTTTCTCTTTTTCCCTTTCTTCCAAGTTTTCTCTTTTTTTCTTCCAAGTTTTCTTTTTCCAAGTTTCTCTTTTTCCAATGTAATAAAAATTAATTCTAGAATTTGTCGATTTGTATCTTAGAATGGACCGAAAATTGTTGTGTTGATTTTGTTTTGAATTAACAATCATTTCATTTGCCATAGACGAGTTCAGTGCTTCTAGCAGTTCAGTTTCGGTAAATCCCCTCCCCTCATTTATTCATCATACCAGGAATTGTAAAATAACGCTTTATTGCGTAATTTAACGCTTTATAGCGTATTGTAATAACGCTTTACATTTCATGGTAAATATTCTGATTTTTTTCTCCTTTGAACATTGACTCTTAATGTTCTAATCACAAAGTTTATCCCTATTCAAATAAATTAATTATTAGTTTTTGTAACTGGCGATGACGGTTGAAAAAATTGTGATTTGATAGGAATTAATCCTTTTATGTGGCACGAATTATGTAAATGATTATGTTGCCGTCAAATAATTTGGTTGCATTGAATTGATATATGTATAAATCTGCGAGAAAGTAGTCTCCTCGAACCAAGGACGGTTATAGGATAAATATGGGGGGGCACCAACGAAACTTGGGCTCTCTCATTGGTATTTTTTGTCCTTCCATACCAGTAATCAGTGCAACTTTCGACTTTCCAGGGGGGGGGCACATGTCACTAAAATCAGACCCCGCCGGCGATTACAACCTTGTGTTTACGTCTTAATTCACCTTGTCTTTGCTGAAGTTGTAGAAAACGATATGGTTTTTCCAGTGGCTGTTTCATAAAGAAAAACGAAAATTTAGTAAGCAGTATTCATAGTAGCGTTAGGGTGAATCTCCTGCTTCATATTACTTTCTATTGTCACTAACTAATCATGCTCATTTAATTTTTCCTTCGGGTTTGAACCCATCTCCTAACTTTTGAATCGGTAAACTTCACAAATGCAACGACGATTGTGTATTCTTTGCATCCAAAAACGGATCGTAGCTAACGACCAGTCTTTTCCTTCATCCGTTATTGGTTTCATAGACTTATTCTCTGAACGGTTCAGCTAGATATATGAGTTGGACAAAACATAATTAAGTCATTTGGAATTGAAGTTTTGACCATTATTAGAGGTTGCCCAAAGAAATCTTTCAAAAAATGTTTCAACTACTCAGTTCGAATCAAGCCTCTTAGAAATGCTGCTCTTCACAGTGGGGACAAGGAATAATCAAGGATACATCAAGGGACAAGGATACATAAATTAGGGGATGCGAGGCTTTGCTCCCTCCTACCAATTCTGAAAATACTTGCTTTTGGTGTATTCATTGAAAAATACTTATTTTGGTATTTTCGTAGAAAAAAATCGAAAAACTACAGAATTGCTCGATTATTTCGATGTTTCAGTAGTTAGAACTACAAAAATTTTCGGTTTTTGGGTGAAAGGTGGGTGGAGGTAGTACATCAGGGAAAGTTTTTTTTTCTATCTGTATAACTATCTTAATTTCCCTAGCATAACGTTTTTACCCCATTTTTTATCTTCTTTTATCTTCATTTTTTATCTTTTCTTTCTTTATATTATGGCAGGTCAATAGGGTTTAAAAAATCATTTTTGGTGTGATAATTGCCTTTTTTAGATACTAGAGAGTTTTTCTATATCTGTAGATGCCATAAAGATGAGAGATAAGGGTCTTGTGACCTTTGCTACAAGTTTTTTAAGAATGCGAGGATGTATGCCGTCTGGGCCTTCAGATTTATTTGTGTTTAGCTTTTTAAGTTTTCAGTAGGTGGACTCTTCATTGAAATCTATAACTGAGAAGCCAACATTTCCTTCCTCTATTCGTGCTGCTTCACTTCTATCCTCCGATTGTCGTGTAAAAAGTGATGCAAAATGATAATTAAATAGATTGGCTTTTTCAGTGGAGTCTTTAAGATGTTAGGTCGGTTATGTCGCTTGGAACTTACACAATTCCAGAAACCTTGGGATTTTCTTTTATATTTTTGGTGACTTGTTTTTCTCTTTGAGCAGCAAAATAGCTTGTTAGTTTTCTTAGTATATTTCTTAAGCAGCTGAATTGTTTATAGTCTTCGTCGGCACGAATTGTGGCAAACTTTCTCCAAGCCTGCTGCTTTCTTTTGATTAGCAAAAGAAAACTGCTTTCTTTTCACAGTTTTAGTGAAAGGATTAGCGAAATCATTCTAATAGACACTTCACTATTTTGTCAACAGCTATCTTCTCTAATGACAATAGATGGCTTGAATCTGGCCGATATGCTCAAATACGAGCTATCAACATTCCAGTTCCCAATTCCAACATCCTCTATTCCAGTCTCATGAAGCTACGTGCCCGACTGATAAGGTTGCACTCACAGCTGATATGTAGAAGCATCAGAAACCTGAGGTTCAACTAATGTCAAAAGAAACATGCCATTATGTCATGGATGGTGGTTGGCTACTTCATCGGTACGATGGGGAACTTTATTCCCATACGGAGTTAGGTAGCTTCTTCCTATGTAGCTTATGTATAGAAACATTTCTCATTAGCTGATGTCCTTTTGACGGCTATGCAAGTGCTCCAACCATCAAAGATCACACCCATCCCAAGCAAACAAAAGAAAACACATGCCCTGTCGTAAGTTTCACTTCTGCCACTTGGCTTGCTCGTAAGAAAGAAGACTTTCTTTCGAACTCATACAATAAGTCGAATATCATAAAGCTGGTAGCTGGGATATTTCTGGAACTCGTGTGTCAAGTACAAGAAACTGAAGATAATACAGACGTTTAATGGCAAAACCCGTTTCAGCCGAGAAGGGAGAAACCCATTTGATTAGAAATTATACCAACTTGTTGGTCTTGCTGATATACTATGCAAAACCCGAGCGAGCCCTTTTTTGTTTCCAGACTGGAGCTTCTGCTGTCTCTCTAAATTGACACATCTTATTGGAAGATAAAGCTACCCTAAGAGGCTACGAGGTTTCTGATGTTCGTCATCGGCTTTTCAGTATATGAAAATACTTTGCAATCGCACGTGTTAATGAACTTTCCATGCGGAACACTACAGCTGACACCAAGTTTTTGAAGCCATTCACATGTTTGACTGCTATTCAGCGAACAAGGAAGAACCGATTGTGGCAGGCGACAAGGCTCTTCTACGCTCGTACAGAGGGATATCTGACAAATCCTTAATTGTACTCCGACACCTTCTGTTTATATAAAAAATAATCAGTGAGGTTAGCTTTGTTCACCCCAAACACTTACTGCCCACGTCTGCTACAGCACTACCTGCGTGTTTATTTTCAAATAATGACATGGCTGCGCTCAGCAACAACTTTAGTACCTGAAGACCGGGACTGGAAACTGTTGTTGAACAGTTATATACCCATTATGACTAATACACCTCCTGCTCCTAAAAAGCTTCTGAAACTGAATCACTCCAACTGTAAAGGTGACGGTGGTAGTCTTTGATGCACTTTTAAAAGATTGACTTTTTCTGCGCCACCGCTTGTAGCCATTACCATGGAATAAGCTGCCTCAACGTATCCTGGGACCGTTATTATCTTGATAAACAATGGGATTAAGACACGTTTTGTGTTTTATTCAATAGCTTTTCAGTTAAAACGATTGTGATTCTTTCAAAATCATAGTAATAGAAAACGAATTTGTTAAATTGAAGAGCCCCTATTTGCTCTTTTTTGCTTTAGTCTTAGTTGTTTTAGTGCATCAGACACTCACACTGTAGTTGGGGTGCAGGGGGGGAGGCATTCCCCTTGATATGTCTTGTAAAAACTTTCTAAACAAGTAAAAACAAAGTAAAAACAAAGTGAAAACATTTTAAATGTATTTTGTTCTGCAAATTATGTTCTGGTCTTGGGAAGGCATGGTTTTGTCAGCCCTACTCATGTTAATTTTTGCTCGTTTTGAATTTGACTCGGTTTTTAGTGTGTGATTTTAAATAAACGAAATACGATTAAAATGCTTTAATTTTTTTAGCTCTAATAAATAAAAAACTTTAAGGAATATATATCAGCATAGAAAACTTAAAGAGGTATAGAACGGACCTTGAAAAAAAGAAGGAATCCATTACGTGGACTATTTCAAAGAGTAGATGGTTCCCAAATGGGGTATGAAGGGTATGAATGGTTCCCAAATGGGGATTATAAAGAAGGATTTCAATGAAATTGAGATAGAGTTAAATTGGGATTAAAAAAATGAAATACAATAGAATGAATTTGAGACTGTAGGAGAACATAATGAGTGAAGGTTTAAATTGATTGTTGGATGCCGGAGGATGGGGAGTGTGTGCAGTTGTATCGGCCTCTGTCGGCTTTGTTCTGCTGAGATGTTAGCAGTAGCAGTAGTAGTAGTAAAACCGGTAGATCTTCCTTGGCTGCCACATGTATAAGCAGTTTTTGAAGGAAGGTGCGCAAATGAGCTGCAATTATAAACAATACAACAAGGGTCAAATTATGGTAAATTTATTTGTAGAATTCGCAAATTTTTTGCAAAAAAAAAAACGCAACTGATTCTGCATCGCTTTTTCCAAAAAGTAAATAAATTATCACAAGTTATAAAACAGAGTTTCAAAATCAGTTCTTAGCTACTATTTCCTCTTTGAATCACTTAAAACTTTGCATCTTTTCTTTTTTAGGTAATAACTAATATCATTATTTTACAAAAATATCGCTGTCTTATCTACGGAAAGCTCACCGATTCCCCGGTTGCTCAAACCGCATTATATCACAACTGTCGATAAAATCAAAATTGAGCACAACTACAATGTGCGCAATTTATTCAACTTTCAAGCTTAAATCTGGGACTGGCCAATGAGAGTCAAGATTTAATACATATTTTTGAAAATAGAAAAGATGGCCAATGACAATTGAGACTTCCGGCTTTTTTTTTTTAAATAGAAAAGATGGCCGATGACGAGTCATGATTGTCCTGTACTGGCACAGTAGGTTTGACCATAGCCTAGTAACCTGGGACCCAGAAGTCGAACCGTAATGCAGCAACAAGCTAAAGGGCTGAAGCAGGGATCTTAGTAGTTAAGAAGCATCGTTAATCTGATTACTAAGAGTAAAGACTTAAAGCATGCTTTCAAAAAGAATGCCAATCAGGGTCAATGTTTAAGTCATTTTTTGGGAAAGATGGTCAGTGAGAGTCAAGATTCATGGCACATTTTTTGAAAATAGAAAAGATGGAAGCTTAGAATAGCAGTCTTTCTATCTGTAATATGGGTCTAGCAAGTGATAAGAAATGCATGGTATTAGGAGACAATAATTGAAGAAATGGCTTCATAGTCAAGACAGGAAGTTTTGAATCTCCTTTTTATATCCCTTCAGCCACGTGGAGCTATGGGGGCTGGGGGCAAGTCATCCTGTGCTTTTACTCACAAAAGGTAGTATTTGGGAACAAATTAGTATAGATAGTATCGGTTTAAAGTTCTTCTATTCAATATCTTGACATTTCAATTTCTCACTTCTGTAGTACATGTGTGACGTTAAACCTAAATATAGGTACAAGTCAATCATAAATATCGGCTTTGGTGTCGATAACTATGGTGTGGCTTGCGCACTAGTCTTGCATTAGACCTCTGCAAAAATTTTATTGCCAAATTTAAAATCATGTTATAAAAATCTTAAATTCAGATATTTGAAATTGCAAATTTTTTTTTAACCTTTTTATTCAACAGTAATTCTGATATAAAATGGGTTCAAATGTCAACAAAAAGATTTTTTATTTCAAAAATAAAAAGTACCAAACACTGACTATATTTTGATTTATTAAATAGAAACAAAAACAAATTCTTTCAATACGATTTGATTTCAATGCATCAAATTTAAAATAAGACAGAAAATTTATACCTAAAATGATCTTTAATAAATAATTTATCAGTTATAGTTTGAATGGAAATAGGTTCAAAATTCAATAAAATGACATTCTCCTTTAAAAGCTAAACAATCTAAAATAAGTTGACCAATCATCAAATAGAACTGAAAAAAATCTTTTAACAAAATTTAGTTTTAATGTGTCCATTTTCGGATGTAAAATAAGATTTGAAATTTCAATCTAACACGATGTATAATTTTGAAATTCAAAATTGACTATTAATCTTTCTGATTATTCTAATCTTGATCATTTTAATTATTGATTTTTAGTCACATGCTTATTTTTATATCACTCAATACTATGTTTTAATTTATTTTTTTTATGTCTATCCCTTATGCATAAAATATTGAAAATGACGCTTGTAGCTGAATTTTAATTATTAAAAAAAAAAAAAAAACAGAAAACAGACGAGTGGAGGTCGATAAACACCAAAAAATACACCTCTGCTGATTTAAAGGTATGGAGATAGGTTTTTTGATAATAAAGGGAATCAGGTTTTCAGGGAATGAGAAAATAAGAGGAAAATCCGGTCAAGGCCGTATTCAGGAGGTTTAACCTCCCCCCCCCCCCAACAAAAAAAAGAAAATGTATATTCGAGTCGTAAAAATGTAACAAAAATGAGTATAAACAAATTTTTTTTACGTTTTTTGAATTTTTTACCCCTTGTTCCCCCCAAAAATACCTCTTGTATGACCCACCCCCCTTGAATGCGGTTTAAAGAAAAGCACAAAAGTTCTTATTTTGGAAACTGATTTAGTATATCAATAAAATTAGAATTATGCAAAGCAAAAAATCGTGATAATTTTCTCACGGTGACCTTGGAGATAGCAGGAAAAGATAGAGACCGGCCCATTACTTCCAATTCCATTCCCCGTCTATCCATTGGCTGTCCTGGCCAGGGTCTGACCATGAGGCAGGGTATTTTATGGAATATATTGTCGAAAAAGAATGGATTGAAGCTAGCAATCACTGCCAAAATCAGGCGTGGGAGGTCAAATCCCAGGATATCTGAAGTTCAAGCTGTGGCACACGAAAAGATCCTTTGAGGAGCGTTTCGAGCTGAGAAAAAAGAATTTTTCTTTTTAGTACCGGCTCTGAGGGTCAACTGCAGCTTGCCATGGACGGCCGCCAAGTTTTGAGCGACTCTCCCCTCCAGTTTTGAATGTCCCAAGCTTACCTGAAGCTGGTGAATGGGCATCTTGAGACGGGGAAAACAAAGGTATATATCTTGACTTTACCAAGTAGGCTCTCAAAAGAAAAAGATGCACAGGTATTACCTCAAATTACCACGCCCAAGGAGGTACCAATAGCCCAGTGGCTATTTCGGCAAGGAGGCATGGGCCTTTGTGGCCTGAGCTCTTACTTAGTTCTGTGAATCTGATCGAAATATTAATATTACATTATTTATTGATTAGTTCCTTGTTCTTTCTGTTTTTGGATTCGTCTTCAATGGATTCTAAGCATTTTGTTAGTAGTTTTCGTTTTGTTTTTCATTCTTTTGTATTTCAGTATTTCTACTAGACTATAATTGGGTCAGGACCACATTATTTTTAGTTACTGTTTTGGCTATAGTAACTTCAAGTTACTGTAAATGTTTGTATACATTATATCTTTTTTATTTTGTTTCGTGATTCTCTTACTTTACGGGCCATGAAACCTTTGTGGGATCTGTGACTGTACTGTAGATTCGCTATCGTTTTCTTTTACTGAGATAGATAAATATCAGTTTCATACCATAGTATTAACACCCCCTCCCTTCCAGCCCTCTCCTTAAACGGCTTCCCTGCTGAAAGATGAACCATTTACACAGAAAAAACAGTTGTCTAGTTAAGAGCGGGCATCAGTTCAGAAAATGTAGGGGGGGGGGGATATTTCCTCCGATTTTTTTAATGAAGATGAAAAAAATATTCTAAAAAATCTAGGGGGAGCAGTTTTATTCGTTTTTCAATTTTTTTTTTCAATGAAAATGCCAAAGAAAAGGTAGTTTTCAAAATCTAGGGAAGTAGAGGCAAAAAAACCTACCTCCTCCACTCACCCAATTGACACGCCAACTAGTTAAACAGCTTGATAATTCCTAGCTAAGACATATGTTATACTATCTTCTCTGTTACAGTCTCTACTGCAGTAGTTTGTATGGTCTGTGCAGCCTGTCGCCGCAAGTCAGACCTAATTAAAAATGTTAGAGCAGAACCTACAAGTAAAAGACCACATAGAACAAAATTTGATACTAAGTCACTAACTGAAGTGAGTAAATAGCCAGCCAAAAGAGTGAGAAGAATGCCAAAAACTTGAGCTGATGCATTGAGCAGTCCAGACGAGGTACCTTCTGGCTCAGGGTAGGTTAGCTCGGCTGCAAATTCAAAGCCAACTGGGAGATAGCCAGTCATGAAAAATCTGAAAATAAACTAGGCCGTGATCCTAAGCTTTTCAAATCCTAAAATTAGTTAAAAAAAAACGAAAAAACAGCTTCAAATTTGAAAGAATATCCTTCTCTTTGAAAGTTACTAAAAAGTAAAGTACCATGGACTAAATAGCAAAAAAATAAAGGAGTATTTCGAAGAGGTGAAGAAAAACATTTTCCTGAGATTTCCGAAATGAGAATTGACACATTTGACAATTTGTCTAAATTTTCAAACTATCAAAAAAAGAAATGAAAGAACAAAAGAAATGCATTAGAGCCCATAAAAACAAGAGAACAAAGTTAAATTTTGAAAAGATTAAGAATGTGTTTCGGTTTCTCGGAGATAAGAGCTTTACTTAATTATTTGTTTTTTAAGGGAGTTGGCAAAAAATATAAAAATAAAATCATAATTTTTTTTTATTAAAATTCCAAATAAAATGTCTTTTGGCTGTATATTGGCTTTCTGGAGAGAAGGGTGGTTCACACAATCATATTTTCGATTTCTTCATTATATATATAAGTAAGAGCTGAGACATAAATGGGAATAAACTTGATAAATTGCAAAATGAAAAAAAGAATCAGTATTTTTGAATTGTTACCAAAGAGTTGCGGTAACTCCTGAGCATATCTATTGAGCATTTCTGAAAAATGATTTTTCAGATTTTAAACACCAGGAAAAGTTGCATAGCTTCACTTCAGTAACCAGCAGCTATGCAAGGACATCCTTGGAATTTCTTAATTAAAGTCCGGGGCTTGGAGGAGGGGGTCCAATCCATTCATACCAGCGGACAATAGACAAATAAAAGGAGATGGAACTCAAGCAACTTCTGTTTAAGGAGGTTTCCCCTACCCTATCCCGTTTAATAGGAAAACAAGAGCTATGGCTTTGGTCTAGGATTAAGTTGCTTCAGCTGACGAAAAACTAATCAGACTGACTTTAGGGGGCACAAAAAAGAGCTTTGAAAGTCATACCTGGTCACAAATAGAGAACATACGATGATGCACTGAAAAAACACAACTTGAATTCACGAGATTGTCGTAGACGTGAGTTGACATATCGATTAGGACTAAGCTGTTGCAACTCTCTAGCTCATCGTGGTTTATTTCCTTCTTACAGATATTAACCTCCTTTCAGAGCCCTCCTACTGAAGAACCCAACATGTACCGAGAGATAAATTAAATCACTTGATGCTTATTTCAATCTATTTATACAATAACACCTTAGGAAGTATTTGCTATTGGATGTAGTTTGTTTCATGAATTTGCTTCAGACAAATGATAGAGTGTTATAGTACTGATTTAAGAGCATCTCATCCGTTTAGTTGGCACATCATGCCGGGTATCTTAGACTTAAAGTGACTTCCAAAAAGGTCCGACATATTTCTTTTTGATGATTTTACTGATACCATTAGCCATAAGAGGTGCTGAAGTAAAATGTTTTACTTTGAACATTACGACATAACAAAATTTCTTAACTTCTCTAAAACTGTACCAAGGAAAATACGGAAAAGTATAACATACAGGAGAAGAGAGACAGAAAATTCAAAAGAATGGTAAAATTAATGAGGACTCACCCTAATAATCCTGAAGTGAGAAAAACTACTTCTATATGTCCAGCTCCTATAGTTAGAGTAAATGCTAGAAGCCCAAGAAATGACAGTGCATAGATGGCGATAGTTGTTTCTCTGAAATAATTACGGGAAGTGATTAAATTCTACTTTACAGATAGCGGTTGGGCAAGAATTAACTTCAGCTTTCTATTTATTATAATTTTTTTCTTACTTCCACTAAAAATTGATACAAAGGCTTTTAGAAAGAGCTAATGATTAACTATCAACACATAGAGTTAAGTAGCCTATAAAACTTTTTGAAACCTAATAAAACCGAATACCCAGAATTCTCATCAAATCCCCCTACCGAAAGTTCACCTCTCCCCTCCTCCCTTCTTCATCTTCTTTCACCAAACACGGTCTCGGGTGGTATATATCCTTCTGAACTGCGTCTCCCCTCAAGAATTCTTGAAAGCTTTAACTTGAATCCCAGGGCTGTTCTCAGGATATAGCGGATATACAATTTGATCAGCTTAAAATACATAATTTTTTTTTTATTTACAAGCCTTTACTTCACCTTAAGTATACTATAGGCCCCGTTGGGGCTTACAATGCAAACGCGATTAGATAGATCGGAGAAAAAACATTTTTGGCCCTCACCTATGCCCCGTCCCTTTCCCCTGGCGTCCAATTGACTCTCCTGACATTCCTGAAAATTTCAAATTGATACCTCTCACCGCTTCCAAGATATCACACATGCTCTGTTTTGATAGCTTGGTATGACAGAGTGTCATTTGGTTTGGCTCACTACGTAGATATCAATAGATTCCGGTCCCAATAGGGACAAAAACTTTTGGGCAGATTTGAAACAAAACAAGTTTAGCCCTTTCTAACCCTCCTCTGAGCTAAAAATCAAGATCCATATCCCCCGCAAAAAAATATCCATGAGAGTTTCAAATTGATCTCCCAAGCCGTTCGAAAGATATTAGATACAGGCTATTTTGGTAACCAGGCAACATGTAGTGTCTTTTGATTTACCTTGCTACTTGACCATAAATATACTCTATGTCCCATAGCAGTAAAGTGCAAAAAAGCTAAACATACTTAGCCTTCCAACCAATGCAAAATGTGAATCTCCACTGCTCATCCACCTTCCTTGTCCAACACTACCTGGAAGTTTCAGCTCCATATCCAGAGCCGTTCCCAAGATATTGCAAGTACTGTATTTCAAAAATTTGGATTCACATAGTCTCTTTTGATTTAGCTCTAATATATTACCCAAATCATAATTCAGCGTGCTCTTGCCCTTCTCCTCAACACTTCTTGTAACTCTTAAGTCAGTCCCTCAGGCCATTCTAAATATACTGCAGATATGGCTTTTTAGTGACCTGAATCCATCCATCGTTATTTGATTTACCTCTACCCCTCCCCCAAATAAAAACTTGAGATCCACTTAACCCCCTTCCCAGCATTCCCTGAAGGTTTTAGAGCGATCCCCCAGTCAATCCTTAACTATTGCAAATAATATGAGGATACGGCTGAGCATATGGTTTTTTATTTACTCGGGTACGTATTCTAGGTAATGCCATTGGGAAACTTTGTGAATCTTTGTCCAGCGACCGATTCCGAAGAGCTGCTAACTGATCAGCCAATAAATAACAAATAAAGTCGTCTTTGTACTAAAATCTATTTGCTAACAGTAGACATTTTATATAGTTCAGGGCCATTGCACCTGGGGGTATGAACATCGAAATTTTGTTTCCACTTATGCAACAGGCCCAGGGAGCAAAATTCTTTGGCCATTCTCTGGTCCTTTGTAAGGCACCGTCATGGGGGAACCAATATTTATTCTATTATCCCTTCGGCACTGGGGTCCTCTTAGTCCAAGGACTTAAGTATAGAATTTTTAGCTGATCGCGAAAAGCGTTTCGTTTTAGGGTTCGAATTTTTGGGAGGCAGGGGCCTTACCCCAAGTCAGTTTTTTGTATGTTATGCCTTCTTGGCCCGAAAAATGTTGTAATTCCCAACCTGATCCAAAACGAGCAGCTTTCTGATCCACTTCTGGGTCCCTAGCCCCCTCCCAAACCTCTCAAAATAAAAATGTGTAATTCTTTTTTTACCAAGAGCATACTCCCTGAAAATTTTAAGCCAATTAAACACCCAAAATGAAATAAACCACCGATTATATTAATCGGTGATTAATCGAGATTAATTTATATTAATCGACCGTTATTATATTTCTTATAACAAATATATTGTATTCTTACATAATATTGTATATTATTTTGTACCCCATTAAATAATATTATAATATCAGTTGAGTATTTACGGAATTTGATTTTTAGATGAATTAACGGGACACAACAATTTGTTTTTTAAAGGGGAGCACAATAAATTTTTTAAAGGGGGGGGGGGGGGTACAAAAAGGTTGGAAACCACTGGGTTGAGGTAAAATTGGTGTTGATAAATTAGTGTATTGATAAGTGTCTGACCTCAGTTTCTGAACACTATTGCCAGTTTTCACACTTATAAGTTACCCTTGCTCTTTAAATAAAAAGGTTAACTATCTATGAAAAAAAAGATGAGCTTTCTACAAAGAAAGAGGCTGTTTAAAGGCTAAAGTTTCCATATAAAAAGGTTGGGTAAATATAAAATTGGTGCTATCAGTAAATACGTGAGCACAGGCGTGAAAAAAGTCAAGCCAAAAAGCCTATAAATCAAACATAGGAAAGTATATACTTACAATTTACCTCTCTGCGAAATAAAAAATAAATTATTAGATCGAGTGAAAATTTATTAAATTTATTAAAATTTATTAAAATTTATTTAAAAAAAATTCAGTAAGGTGCAAATCATGTACTGGATTTGAGAAGGCATCGGGGTTGTTAGTCCTACTCATGTCAATTTTTGCTCGTTTTGAGTTTGACTCGGTTATTTATTATAATTCCTGTTTGTTTTGGTTTCATTTATTTATTGATGATGATTTGTGGTAGTTTTACGGTTGGAAGAATATTTAAATTTATTTCTACTTAATTTTGGCTTAACGGAGCTCTTTACTTTTCTTAGAAAAACTCTTTCTGTGGAAAAAGTTTCTTAAATTAATTTCTGCTCGTTTTCAATCGACGTAGTCTTTTCTATGGAAAACATTTTTTTTTATTTCTTTTCGTTTTTTCTATAAGAATCTATATTTTGTCTTATTATTTGTCTATTGGAGAAACTTTTCCAACAATTTCTAATCTGGACACACAAGGGATGAGCCCTTGTGTTGGGTTGTTGCCTCGTGAATTATTTGTCTTTATTGTCTTTATTTTTTGGTAAATGACGACTTATACTTATTGACGACATGACTGCCTGTCCATGGATTATTCTTTATGGTTGATTTTGTATGGCTATGCTGTTTGACCTATGTGATTGTATGGATGGGTAGGGTTAAGGCCTCATTCAAGTGCTGATCTATATTAATCACTAATGTAAGAAAACAGTCTTCCTTTTCTCCTTCTGTCCCCCCCCTTTTTTTTTTTTTTTTTTTTTTTTTTTTTTTTTTTTTTTTTTTTTTTTTTTTTTTTTTGATGTGTTTGTGCTGCTGCATTGGTGATTTCTCTTTTCATTATAAAAACGAGACTGATGTGATTCATCGTCAAAGTGTCAGGTGCACTCTGCCGCCACGCTTTGACGTTTTTTGACGCTATTCTGTGTCACAGAAAAGGGATTTTAAAACCACACAGAAATTCCGTGGCCACTTATGTATCAGATGTCTCCCAACAATGGCATCTGAGAGTTCACTATCACCTCTCTCTCTTTCATTACTTTTGGCTCACCAGTTGCATTCTGTTCAGTGCTCCCATATCTCCAGATTTTCGCGTATTTACCCAGAAATCTCGCCAAAACGGAGCGGTTAAAACGTTTGGGTCTAGAATCGTCAAAGCTTTGAATCCGACAATGCACACAGTTTTAAAGAAACTTTAGTTTTAAAGCATAACATGTCAATTGCATAATTTTGGGGAATTGACATAACCAATATCCCTAGAGATATATACCGTTTTACTATGCTCAATAAAATAGCTGTCTTAAAACTTTGCCTGGATGTGTTCGGAAAATGAATGAGCATGCGAGAAGGACTGTTTGCCCTCCATTTTCTTTTTACTCATAAAAAGTTCCCTAGAACTTATAATTTTTTGACTCGAATTAACTCCTTAACAAGTTTCAATGATATTTCTAGCTATTATAGAGTGATGAGTTACAGTAAGTGTAGTGGTAGCATTAATAGTATATACATAGTGCCTTCTGGCTAGTTCAAATTCCCCAAAACTTACCCTTAAAGGTCTAACTTAATAATGTAAGTCATTCTTGAGATATTTTTTCTGCTACCTTTTTGAAAATCTACGAGCTCATATTCTTTTTGATTTAGTTCAACATCCACCCAAATATTCCTTAAAAGCTTCGCCTTAACAATCTTAGCTTGTATAGTGGCAATAGTTGTAGAAGCATTAATAGCAGTATGCGCACAGTATCCTCGGCTTCTTCATCATCTCTTCAACACACGCTGAAAATTTAGCTTAATACCATCAACCGTACCTTAAGCTTTTCTGATTTGTCCTCTTGACAACCTGTGTGGGTATAGTGTGTTTTGATTTAGTTCCATACAGTTTCAATACATTCCAAATTTTTCGCCCTAATACCCTTAGTTTTAATGGCAGTAGTGGTAGTAGTAGTTGCAGCAGAATTAATAGTAGTAGCCTTAAATTTAGTGGCAGTAGTAGTAGTATAAGTGGCAATAATAGTAGCAGTAACAGTAGTATGAATAGAAATAGTAGCATTAGGATGCAAACATTTTCTTTTGATTAGTTCAACATCCCCCACAACAAGCTATGATAGGTTCAACTTAACACACCAAACTGCTCCTAAGATATTGCTGTTACGCCCTTGTGACAGCCTACATACAGATTGCGTATTATAATTCAGTTGACCTTCCCTCCTCAAAATTTCTTGGAAATTTCACCTTCATACCACTAGGCATAGTTGTAACAGTAGTCACAGCAGTAGTATTGGTGTTGCTAGTAGTAGTATTAATTGTAAAACCAGTAGTCCTAGCAGCCCCAGTACTATTAAAAGAAGAAGAACCATTTATAAATTTTGAAAGTGCATCAAGGAATCTCCATTCATTCCCTATGGAGCCAAAAAAAGGGAGCCTTTGTTTCCAGTAAAACATATGATTTTACCATACTTAAATTGAATGTTGCGTTTCTCGAGAAACGAAAATAAAAAGTGCTCCTTTTGTTTGGAAGCAGTGGGTGATGGTTTAGACCACGAGTTCGTCCAATGTAAAGAAAATAAAGGAATTTTTCAGTTCCTTCTGAATTTGAGTTAAAGGAACGGAATTAAAGTTCAAAGTGATGGAGAAAAAAAGTAGCTGGTGAAATTTGATATAAACTTGGAGTTAGAGGAAAAAACAATTCTCTGTGTTATATTATTGGAAACTGTGCCACACGGAATGTGCCATTCCGTGTGGAGTAGAAGAGGAAGAAAGAAAATAGTGAGTTTTGAATATTTTAAGAGTGGAATTGAAAGGAAAATTGTATTATTAAATTCAAGTAATGAGTGGAGAAAATATTTTTGTAATTTTGAATTATAAATGTAAATATGTGTGTGGTAAAAAGGAGTAAGAAAGAGAGTTTGAGTTTCTGAGTGGAGTGTGTGTATGAGTGAGAACAGAGTTGTGAGTTAGGCAAATAGAAATTAGATTAAATATATATTTTTTTTACATAGCAGCCGAAAATCCAGAACGAGAAAATTGAAAGAAAAGGAAAAAAAAAATGAAAATTAAATTCTGGGCAATGTCGTCATTTCAGCTTATTTGATTCGTATATAATAGTGTCTTTATGCAATGTAAAAATAAGCTGAAATGATACTGTAACGATTTTTTGGAATGTTTTTTGGATGGTGGAGGAATATTTTTGTTGTTTTTTTGTTTTTGGTTTGATTGTTTTAGTGGCATCTTTGTAGAATTGGAATTGAAAGTTTGTTTTTTATGGTGAAATGTGGTAGCAGTAAGCGGGGACTTCCTGTAGCAGAAGGACGTCCTATCTGCGGGAGAGCATTTTTTTTAATGTAGTTTAGAGGTAGCAGCAAATTAATGCGAAGACCTGTCTTCGGCTGCTATTTTTAAGTAATTTAAAGTGTAAGCAGCATTTACTTTTTGTAAGTGTTTAAATAGTTTTTTTTTTGTATTTGGAATTATTGGTGCCACACAGAGGAGAGGAGGTGAGATTAAAAGAAAAGGGAGGTGGGATTGGAATTAAAAGATTTAAGAAGGAAAGTTAATATAATTTACGGAAATGTGTCTTATAATTAATACAATTTTTCTGCTGAAATACTATAAGAATTTTGAAATTCAGGAAAATGAATACCCATTTAAATAAAATTTGTTTACTCTAATTCGGATTAGGATTGCCACAAGAAGGAAGGCCAGGAAGGCCACAACAAAGGGCCCTAACCATTAGAACCCCATGTCCTGTTTAAAAACCCGCTTGTTTTATCGTTTTGCTGTTCTAAAAACTCGTTTATTACATGTTAGAAACTTATGACAAAAAGATAGTCTAGAGCTTGGAGTTCCATCACCAATCGATGCGACTTTCTTATGTTCTTTTCAAATGTAGATCCACAAAAAGCACGTTGATAAGAGCAAGAGCTTTGAATTAAGCTCTTTCTACGATGCTGTAGTCACGTACTAATTCGATTAGCCTCAAGTGGGAGGGAGGATAGGGTTTCTGCTTTTTGGGATCCCCTCGCCCCCTTGAATTTCTGCCCCCTTGAATTTTTTCATCTTCCACTAGATTTAGAAAATGTCTTTTCTAAATTTGTCGTTCCCCTTAGTTACTGAAATACATATTTTACCCCCATCCTCCCACATAATTTTTTCTGAACTGATGCCACTAGTCTAGCCTATTCCATCCACTAGAACTATCTTAGTTCTGTTTAGTCAGCAGATGAAACTTATGAAACTTACTAAGAGGGCTCGGAGAGGAAGTATACAAGATGAGGGATTGCAAAGCTTAGATTTAGGGTTCTCGATAATGAAGATTATGATGCCAACCTTGCCATGCATCTCAACCTTTCCATTTAAGAAATGGTGCCCAAAGTGCCATTTTTATAATGGTGCCATGGTGCCATATGGTGCCATATAACGGTGCCAAGTGGCATACAGCATATTATGGTGGCGTTATTAAATCGAATTTATAAATAGCACAACGTAATAAAAAATACCTTTCAAATTAACCCTTAAATGGTTTTCTAAGATGTCCTAGTGCTCCACAAGCAGTGAAGAAGAAAATAAAAAGACAAGGGACACATGATGGCTTTCCATTCAAAAAAGTGACTTTCCTTGTTATTCAAGATTAATTATTTAATGATCAATAGCAAGGATTTTTTTTTCCGAATTGGTCATTATTTTAATATCCTTGTGACTCTATAAAGTTTAATTGCCAAGGAAATTAAAACTGAAACGTTTTTTTAATTGAAATTTTAAATTGAATTTTAAATGGAAAATTTAAAATTGAAGATTTTAAGGCAGTGTACCGGGTTTTTCGACAGTAGTAATTCCAACGGTATTCTTTATTTTTCGGGCCAAAGCCATTTTTCAGGGGCTTCAGTCTCTTTTTTGAAATGCATATGATTTCGTTTTTGCAGTAAATTTTACTATTAATATTAATTGAAATAATAGTCCTTGTTCCTAAATCAGCTACAAATGGCTATTTTTTCTCAAATGACAATTTTTTTTCAAAACATATTTTCAAAGTTTTGGTTACTATAGGGAATGGTTTGCCCTTACTAGGTTGTATCTATCATTGCAGCCATGTCGAAAGGGTACTTACTTGAATTTATGAGTTTTATCAAGGATTATTCCACCAACGACAGAGCCTAATACACCACTAACCACCATTGTCAGTCCAATCAAGCCGGCTTGTTCCGAAGAGTTCTGTAAAAAGGAAAAGAATGTAGTATCTCCCTTCTAAAATTTAACTCATCACTATTAAGTACAAAAGAACACAAGAGAAAATATTGGCTTTAAAAATACCCGTCAATTCGTAAATTACCTATGTTTGCTCAAATGAATAGCTAGTTGTCTAAAAAAAAGGACTAGTTTCCAGGAGGGGAAGGGCAAGTATTACCAAAAGTTTCGTTTAAACCTATTTCGTTTTTTGAATTTACCTATTCGTTTTTAGGTTCGTTTTTATCTACGTTACATTTAAGTCGCACTACTCATAGTATACTAGTTGCGAGGTATTAAAAATAATGTCTTTGATAGTAAATAAAAATCTATTAACTCGCAGTCTACTATAGTTCAATAAATATATACCTTTAGAAACTTCACGCATTGAGAAACTGAAAATTTACGATTTTCACACACTTGAAATGCCATCATATAATTTTCAATTACTTCAAAATAGGTGACAGTGTGTACCGTTCCGGATTCCTAAGACTTTCATGTCAGTGCATTGGTTAAGAGCAGATAGCGTTCGGCGCTGAGGTCATCGTACTAAAGAAAGTTGTTAAATTCTAAAATTAGTGAGACAAAACATACATCTACTGCTCTATGTAAGTGACAAAAAAAAAGTCTTAGGTATATGATAAGTTAGTACGTAATGTATACGACATCCAAATCATTTTTTATTTTCTTCTTTTTACGCATGTTTCAAATGTTTTCTTGTTTACCAATACAATTTTTCTTGTTTACCTACAATTTTTCTTGTTTACCTACCCCCAAAGTGGGGGTAGTCCCTGCTCAGTGGTGCTTAGGCTGCTATAATTTTAAATACACTCTTTTATTTTGTTACTCGCTAATTTCAATTATTATTCGTTTATACTAGGTTACACTTTTTTATTTTGTCGTTTATTTTATTATTCTTGCTAATTTACACTTTTTTCATTTTTTTATTTTGTTTTTTTTATCATAAAATCATAAGTGGTTTTCAAGCCGAAGTTTTATTTTAAATAGAAAGCCAAAAAGATGAATGGCAGATTACTAATATAAAAGTCACCGACAGGGGATCCAGGGGGGTGATGTTCCCCTCGAAAATAAGAAGGTATTTAAAAATGGATAAAAATTTGCAAAATGATAAAATTTTCCATTTAGTTCCTAGCAAACAAAATTCTTGGCAGCACTTGCCCTCCTCTCTTGGTAAAATTTCCAGAAATTTATTATCAGTATTGTTATATTAATGCAAAAATCAGAACAGCAAAGAGCATGTTTTTTCAAATTTGATTCTTTTATAATAGCTAATTTGTTTGTTTACACTTATTAAATAGAATGTAATGTTGATATGATAGATGTATTTACTTAGCTTCCGAAAATCTCTAAGCAAACGGATAAAAGTGAGAAAACCAGACATAACTAAACTTTGCCAGACAAAGATAGGGTAAATCCTCTTTTATGATCTATTTGACGTTCAGTCGATGTCGTTTTTGAAATTCGATTGTGAGTAGGGGAGGGAAGGGGCTCTAAATTGCTTTCCACGGTAAAAAAAAAATTTTGTTCATGTGATTTTCAAAAAAGAACAACCTTGAGATGCATTTCGAAGTAATTTTATAAACTGAATAAGCAAATGAGTGACCGATGGGCTAATCATTTCGACCCTAATTAATTAGCCTAATTTATTTAACACTTTAGAGGCAAATTTGATCAAGCAAACCATTTTTATCGGATCTAGGCGCTACGGCACTTGATTGATTCTTCAACTGCCATGGGGAGCAATAGGAAATCTGAATGTTTGAACTGGTTAATTGGAATCTCACAGCAATAAATATCTAAAAATCAAACAGTTCGTGGTAACGAACGGTAAGGTAAGGTAAGGAGGTAAGGAGCGACCCGGCTCAATAGTAACCAAAACTCTAAAAAATGGAATTTTGGTACCAATAGCTACATCAAAAGAATCGCATTTTAATGCTGATTTTAAATATATAAGTTTTATCAAGTTTAGTCTTACCCATCAAAAGTTACGAGCTGAGAAAATTTGCGTTATTTTAGAAAATAGGGGAAAACACCCCCTAAAAGTCATAGAATCTTAACGAAAATCAGGCGTTTTCGGGAGGATTTTTTGGTTGGAGGCAGGGGTTGAGAAGAGGGGGATATGCTGAGGGAACTTTCCATCGAGGAATTTGTCATGGGGGGAAGAAAATTTGCGTAAGATTTACTAGCATTACTTAAAAAAAACAATGAAAAAATAAATATGAAAAAGTTTTTTTTCAGCTGGAAGTAAGCAGCAGCATTAAAACTTAAAACGAACAGAAATTATTACCCATATGAGGGGCTCACCTCCTCCTAATACCTCACTCTTTAAGCTAAAGTATTTTTAGTAATTTCAACTATTTATTCTGCGGCTTTTGTGATTCAGGGGTCATTCTTAATGAATTAGGAAAAAATTTAAGCTTTAGTGTAAAGAGCGAGGTACTGACGAGGGGGCGAACCCCCTCATATATGTAATAAAAACATGAGAATACAAAAGTTCTTTACGGAAGCTAATTTATAAGTTACTTATATCTTTTACTTATAAAAAGATTCGTAAAAAATTAAAAGTTCTAGTTGCCTTTTTAATTAACCGAAAATCGGAGGGCAACTAGGCTTCCTCCCCCGCTCTTTTTTTCTCAAAATCATTCGATCAAAATTATGAGAAAGCCATTTAGCCAAAAAAAATAAATCTGCAAATTTATTTTTAATTATTCCTCTGCGGAGAGCCAAAATCAAAACATGCATTGATTCAAAAACGTTCAGAAATTTAAAAAAAAAGTTTTTTAAATGAAAGTAAGGAGCGACATTAAAACTTAAAACGAACAGAAATTACTCCGTATATGAAAGGGGCTTTTCCTTCTCAACGCCCCTCTCTTTACGCAAAAGTTTTTTACTGTTTTAAAATGTAGAGTTAAGAGAAAGAGTCAAACTTTAGCGTAAAGAGCGGGGCGTTGAGAAGGAAAAGCCCCTTTCATATACTGAGTAATTTCTGTTCGTTTTAAGTTTTAATGTCGCTCCTTACTTTCATTTAAAAAACTTTTTTTTTATTTAATACAAACGGAAAGTGCTACCGGATTACTTTCGTTTATATATCCTGCAACGATTCAATGTTGCAACATTGACGAAAATGTAACACTGTCCTAAAATCTTCAATTTTCAATTTGAAATTTCAATTAAAAAAATATTTCAATTTTAATTTTCTTGTTAATTAAATTTTATAGAGTCACAAGGATATTAAATAAAAATAACGATTAATTCGGAAAGAAATCCTTGTTGTTGGTCATTAAATAATTAATTTCGTTAAAGTCAATTACAAAACAAAACATACAGATAACAGTCTCCGCACTCAAGCACAATAGAAAACACCAGGAAATTCTCAACATTTTTCAAATCAGACAAGGTGTGCATTACTTCAACGATAGAAACAGGTCTTTTTTCCTCTCTGTTTGTTTTAAGAACCAAGGACATCAAAAAAAAAAAATATATATTCTTTCCGCTGGACCCATCTTAGGTGTATTCACTCATGGAGATTGCAATTTTCTGCGATTTCTTCTTTTTTTTTATTATATAGTTCTTTGGTCAGTATTGAATTTCCGTCAGTGTTGCCACGTTAAACCACGGAAAAAAATTAGCAAAACTAATTAGTTAAAGTTGACAACGTTTTTCGTTCGTAAAAATTCAAACATAAGGAATCTTTGCTTGTCACGGAACCTTTGATACGTCTTATGTTTGATGCCTTATGTTTTCAGATTATATTTTGCTGATTTTTCCCCACAATTTTCATTTATTGGGTACCCACTACTACCAACAACTGAATACGAGGTCATTTTCTTTGAAAACCAACTTCCCAATTATTTTTAATGTTTTAAGAATATATTGTTGTGAAAGTATCAAAATAATAGTCCAAGAAGGTCGAGAGAGGGCTCATTGGAAAGAAATTAAAAGTTCTTGTACTCTTTTTCAGTGACCAAATAGAAATGACCATTAGACAGTGTCTATCATTAACCCCCTCCGCCGCCCCGCCCCTCTCTCTCTCTCTTTTTCTTAACTTAAAGAGGTAATTTAGGCAATATTGAGCTTGCATTAGCTTACCATAGCTATAGACAGTATTGACCTTCAACGAAAAGTTGCGTTCAAAGTTGAAGGAGGAAGCCTACCCACGATTAGGTCCATTTCATCATGTAATATAATTGTGCTGATCAGGCCTGGAACTGAAACTGTTGTTTGTGTGCCTTTTTATTTTTTTCGCTCTTTAGTGTTATTTACTCAGGCTGTTTTTCATTTTTGTTACATTAATATGGCTAAGTTTTTTTTTTTTTTTTTCATTTTTAATGTAGTTGTTTGCTCTACTTGCTTTATTGTAAAAGTAAGAAATCAATTCTTACTGAGTACATATTCTTTTTCTTTTTTTCTTTTTTTTTTGTTTACCTTGAAACCTAGATCCAATTTTGTGAGCTTTAATTCATTTTTTTATTCATTTTTTTAATTCATTTTTTTAATTCATGGTATAGCAGCTATTCTCTACAAGTCCAAGTTCGAATATTTCCTTTTGCGTGAATAAAAGCGTTTCATATCAGAGAAAGTCAAAAATATATGTTGAACTTAAATAGCCTAATAAAAATAAAATCTTACCGGGAAATGAACTTCGATGAACTGACTGAGAAGAGTAGAAATGGCATAGAATACACCTGTATTTATTCCATAAGTGACTAATAGTAATAAATATGCTTTGTTTTTTAGAAGTCGCATAATCGTCTTTAGGAAACTTTCTTCTTTGGAGTTAGAATTCAACTGGGCTAAACTCGGGGGCATCAACGGTTTTTCCTTAAAAACTGTGAAAAAATAACTTCTTACATCATTATTCTATAATTAAATAAATATTTGTTCAATAAATAAGTTAGAATTATTGTTTAGTTTTGAATAGTTTTGTTTGAAGGGGATATATATTCTGATCTTAAGCTTGAGTAAAGCGATGTACTTTTCCTGCGGAGCTTACTCTCGCCAGCAATGTCATGGTCTTTGGTAGGTAAATAGATTTTTTCTGTTTTTCTTTTTCATCGAATGTTAATACGTTTATATTTTTTTTTTCTGATACTGAAACTAGGTATTGATAATTTAATTTGTTAATAGGTTTCAGAAACAAAATTAGAGATAATATAATATAGATATATAATATTATAATATATAAATAAAAATTAAATAATAAGGATATGAATAATATTGTGATATAATATTATCAAAGATGATATATATAAATATAATAATATTTAATAGGGTATAATAAAGACCTTTACTGAAAACAATAAATATTCAATTATGTAGCATACACACCAGTAATTCTGAGTTCTGAGTTCTGAATTCTTTATTTAACAATAAAATCCATAAACAAAAAATTGCTTCAAGAAAATCTCCCCCATAAGGCTCCATGGCCAGGAAAGAACAGGGGAGAAAAAAATACCAGCACACACAAAAAATATAAACAAAATCAAAAAACACAATTGAGTCGCCCACCTTAATAATCCCCAAAAAATGACAAGCTAGGCAGGGGGTAGCACATGATTTCACCAACTCAATTAAATATCCAACTCAATCCAGAGACATCAACTCCAAGGGAAACCGGAATATAAAATAAAGAGACAAAAAACAAAAAAAAATTATTTGTTAGCTAGAAAATCTCTAACATAATTTTTGAACATACCAAACGAGTGGCAGCTTTGTAATTAAAACTATATATAGCTAATATACAATCTTAGATACAGCTAGGTTTTCAGGAGGGGGATGGGATAACCCCTCTAATTCCGGCCCACTTAAAAACATAACCGTTCTCTAATTTTATTTGAAAAAATTATGTTTACAGATCTATTCAACAACAAAAGTTAGAAAAATAATATAAACTAAAAAATCTCTCAGTATTGATAGAAAAATCAGCAATTTTAATGATCAAAACGCAAAAAGAACAACCCATTTGATCACATGAACAAGGGGCAAAACCTTTGTCTTCTGCATATACTTAGGGTTTTTTTTATAACAAAGGTGAATAAACCAAAATTAAAAGTTGTTTTTGTGTGACAAAATTAACCTAAAGATTAACTGGAAGAATAAAAAAGCTCAATTCGCACGCTGTGGGATAGGAAAATCTTAAAGGGAGAATTTAAAAACACTTCCTTTAAAAATGTAAACGGCGATCTGTTATTTTTTAAAAATATTTCTGCTAAAAAGATAAAAGGCGATCTTTTTTATCTTTAATTTGGTACAAAGAGTAAAGCTCTGATTTAAAAATGTTCATTTAGAAAACGCCTGACCATGAATCAAGAAATGAAGGTTCAAGGTATAAATGTATACACGGATTATGACTAAAATTAGCAGCATGTTTTAAATTGGATAAAACGGTCTAACATTCTTATAGCCTTAAAAAATTTATTATGGTCTAGGCCTTAGACCAATCTTAAAAAAAGAAACGTAATCAGAATGCATGATACGGAGATGTCATTCATGGATGCTTCGAAAAGAGGGACAAAGAGAAGAATGCTTTATGAGATTTTCCTCTGCTCTGCCTCTCACCCTCCCTCTCTCTATCAACTCTTCGAATAACATATATTTTTAAAATAAATTTGAATTGGTTCTTAAGAACATTAGGCTCTTTGTGCGCCAGTGTTGCCAAACCGAGTATGAATTACTTTATCCCCACTTTCTAAGACACGTTACAGCGAAATTCGTTGGCATATTAAAGAAGTCTAGGTTGACTAGTTAACAAGTACGGGTTATTTTTTTCTTTTTTTTTGTTTCTACATCAAATTTAGGTAAATCGAAAACGTATTGTCCCAGGTTTCAACCGGTTCTTTTCTTTGAGGTAGGGCTAGCCCTCCTATTCCCCAATTTAACGATTTTGTGATAACCGGCAAGATTTCAACTTCCTTCGCTGGATTTTCAAAAAAAATATGAGGAAAAATTTTTTTGGCCTATTTCAAACTATTAACAATCTATAGAGAGATTTATATCTTTATTATACCAAAAAAAGCAAAAGCAGTAATAAGAGCCACCCTAAGAAGTAAAAAACTTGTCCAAGGGGATGGCAAAAATACATTAGAAAATAATGCAGGATACAGAAAATAATACAGAACCAAGAAAAAAAAATATAATTCGAATTCTACAAAGCAATGTGTCACAAAGAAAATAACAATAATCTTTTTTTAAAAGGGACTTTAATTTGTCTTCATTTGGATACAAGTAATAGAAAAAAGATATTTTTTTTTTTTTTACTTTATTGGTTTTAGAAATATTACGCTCTTAAATCTGTTCCCCTTTGTCTTCCTTAGGCTATACCACCCCACACACACACACAGCTCAACACACATAAAAGGTAGAGCCCAGAAAACTTACCAATGCTACTCAATTCAAACCCGGCAAAATTAAACACGATGTAGCTAATTTTCTATCTCGAAGGAGGGAAAGTTAGTAAAAAAAAAAGAAATACAAAATAGGTGAATTTCACGAAAAATATAGAATAATTTGGGGGTAATATGTAAAACCTTCAGACCTCAAAAGGGAATGAGACCAAAGGCCCCTTGTATGGATGACTGATTTATTTCTCCTATCTCCTTCTTCGCCAAAAGGATGGCCACTGAAATGTTTCCTTAACATCCTAAAATAGCAAATTATAGACGACATTGGTCTCAATCCACTAAACACTAAAGCACTATCCACTAAACATCTTCTCTTTAGTTTGTGGTATAGACTAACACAAAATGCAAATAAACAGTTTTTGTTCTCGGGACCAAATCTCTATTTGAGTTGTATTCGAACAAGGTTGCAACACATTTTTTTTCAACGTTCCATATTAGAGACCGAAAATGAGCTAAAAATCTACGGCTGAGGAAACAAAAATGCATGTGTACGACACGACACGTACAGAATTCAACACCTACGTCAGATGAGTATTTGCTTTGCCTATTTATATCTCGTTCTGCAAGTCTCAACGAAACCGAAAATAAAATTACTGGTAAAATACTAGGCTAGGCGTTCAATTAAATGAGCCAGATCAAAAATTACTATCACGTGACAAATCTAACCCAAAAATCGCTTCTTGGACGCAACCGTATTGCTTCGTGCTACGACTAAATTTGGTTCACGATGAAATCGGTTATTTTCATAGCCGAATTTCAGACAACGGTTGAAACAAGTTTCAAATTGAACACAAGTTGACAAAAGGGTAATGATCCAAGTTTCAATATAACCCTTTACATATAGGAATATATTTACTGAATGTGAGAAAAATCAAAATACAAAAAGTTACTTTAAGTTTCTTATTAAAATTTCCCTCTTCTTGAGAGGTTCCGTTACGAAAAACCTAAAATTCTATGGAAATTTTATTTCCTTTTTCGTAATAAGTTTTACCTCTGAAAACGTAAAAATAATTAGTTCGTTGCTTTTTCAACACAAAGGAATTACCATTTAAAAATTTTATTAACCAAGAGTACAGACGTCTTAAATTCATTGGCCTCGAAAGGATCAACAGAATGTGCACCTTCTTCGTTTTTATCCGTAGTCTATACCAGCGTTGGCAGTACAATCGTACCTTTTTGGTTCAATTTAGAGGTCCCGGTACAATGCTGTATCTCTAGAAAGATTTTGGTACAATCAAATTTTCCGTTACATTTGAGTTTTACTCGCTCGTTTTTGGCTCGCGTTTAGTTCAATTTAGAGGTCTCGGTGCAATGCTGTACCTTTAGAAAGTTTTTGGTACAATCAAATTTTCCGTTACATTTGAGTTTTACTTGCTCCTTTTTGGCTCACGTCTAGTTCAATTTAGAGGTCCCGGTACGATGCTGTACCTTTGGAAAGTTTTGGTAAAATCAAATTTTCCGATACATTTGAGTTTTACTTGCTCCTTTTTGGCTCACGTCTAGTTCAATTTAGAGGTCCCAGTACAATGCTGTACCTTTAGAAAGTTTTTCGTACAATCAAATTCTTTGTTACATCTGAGTTTTACTTGCTCCTTTTTGGCTCACGTCTAGTTCAATTTAGAGGTCCCGGTACAATCCTGTACCTTTAGAAAGTTTTTGGCACTATACATTTGAGTTTTACTTGCTCCTTTTTGCCTCACGTCTAGTTCAATTTAGAGGTCCCGGTACAATCATGTACCTTTAGAAAGTTTTTGGCACTATCAAATTTTCCGTTACATTTGAGTTTTACTTGCTCCTTTTTGGCTCACGCCTAGTTCAATTTAGAGGTCCCGGTACAATCCTGTACCTTTAGAAAGTTTTTGGCACTATCAAATTTTCCCTTACATTTGAGTTTTACTTGCTCCTTTTTGGCTCACGTCTAGTTCAATTTAGAGGTCCCGGTACAATCCTGTACCTTTAGAAAGTTTTTGGCACTATCAAATTTTCCGTTACATTTCAGTTTTACTTGCTCCTTTTTGGCTCACGTCTAGTTCAATTTAGAGGTCCCAGTACAATGTTGTACCTTTAGAAAGTTTTTCGTACAATCAAATTCTCTGTTACATCTGAGTTTTACTTACTCCTTTTTGGCTCACGTCTAGTTCAATTTAGAGGTCCCGGTACAATCCTGTACCTTTAGAAAGTTTTTGGCACTATCAAATTTTCCGTTACATTTGAGTTTTACTTGCTCCTTTTTGGCTCACGTCTAGTTCAATTTAGAGGTCCCGATACAATCCTGTACCTTTAGAAAGTTTTTGGCACTATCAAATTTTCCGTTACATTTGAGTTTTACTTGCTCCTTTTTGGCTCACGTCTAGTTCAATTTAGAGGTCCCGGTACAATCCTGTACCTTTAGAAAGTTTTTCGTACAATCAAATTCTCTGTTACATCTGAGTTTTACTTGCTCCTTTTTGGTTCACGTCTAGTTCAATTTAGAGGTCCCGGTACAATCCTGTACCTTTAGATAGTTTTTCGTACAATCAAATTCTCTGTTACATCTGAGTTTTACTTGCTCCTTTTTGGCTCACGTCTAGTTCAATTTAGAGGTCCCGGTACAATGCTGTACCTTTAGAAAGTTTTTGGCACTATCAAATTTTCCGTTACATTTGAGTTTTACTTGCTCCTTTTTGGCTCACGTCTAGTTCAATTTAGAGGTCCCGGTACAATGCTGTACCTTTAGAAAGTTTTTGGCACTATCAAATTTTCCGTTACATTTGAGTTTTACTTGCTCCTTTTTGGCTCACGTCTAGTTCAATTTAGAGGTCCCAGTACAATGCTGTACCTTTAGAAAGTTTTTGGCACTATCAAATTTTCCGTTACATTTGAGTTTTACTTGCTCCTTTTTGGCTCACGTCTAGTTCAATTTAGAGGTCCCGGTACAATCCTGTACCTTTAGAAAGTTTTTGGCACTATCAAATTTTCCGTTACATTTGAGTTTTACTTGCTCCTTTTTGGCTCACGTCTAGTTCAATTTAGAGGTCCCGGTACAATCCTGTACCTTTAGAAAGTTTTTGGCACTATCAAATTTTCCGTTACATTTGAGTTTTACTTGCTCCTTTTTGGCTCACGTCTAGTTCAATTTAGAGGCCCTGGTACAATGCTGCACATTTGGAAACGTTTTGGTAAAATCAAATTTTCCGATACATTTGAGTTTTACTTGCTCCTTTTTGGCTCACGTCTAGTTCAATTTAGAGGTCCCAGTACAATGCTGTACCTTTAGAAAGTTTTCTATCAAATTTTCCGTTCCATTTGAGTTTTACTTGCTCCTTTTTGGCTCACGTCTAGTTCAATTTAGAGGTCCCAGTACAATGCTGTACCTTTAGAAAGTTTTGGTAAAATCAAATTTTCCGTTACATTTGAGTTTTACTTGCTCCTTTTTGGCTCACGTCTAGTTCAATTTAGAGGTCCCAGTACAATGCTGTACCTTTAGAAAGTTTTTCGTACAATCAAATTCTCTGTTACATCTGAGTTTTACTTGCTCCTTTTTGGCTCACGTCTAGTTCAATTTAGAGGTCCCGGTACAATGCTGTACCTTTAGAAAGTTTTTGGCACTATCAAATTTTCCGTTACATTTGAGTTTTACTTCCTCCTTTTTGGCTCACGTCTAGTTCAATTTAGAGGTCCCGGTACAATGCTGTACCTTTAGAAAGTTTTTGGCACTATCAAATTTTCCGTTACATTTGAGTTTTACTTGCTCCTTTTTGGCTCACGTCTAGTTCAATTTAGAGGTCCCAGTACAATGCTGTACCTTTAGAAAGTTTTGGAAAAATCAAATTTTCCGTTATATTTGAGTTTTACTTGCTCCTTTTTGGCTCACGTCTAGTTCAACTTAGAGGTCCCAGTACAATGTTGTACCTTTAGAAAGTTTTTCGTACAATCAAATTCTCTGTTACATCTGAGTTTTACTTGCTCCTTTTTGGCTCACGTCTAGTTCAATTTAGAGGTCCCGGTACAATGCTGTACCTTTAGAAAGTTTTTGGCACTATCAAATTTTCCGTTACATTTGAGTTTTACTTGCCCCTTTTTGGCTATTCCAAGCTTTAGTTTATCGAAAATTGACTTCTTTCCACGGCAAGTTTTTAACCTGTTGTTCATGCGGTACAAATAAACCTCTTATGGTATAATTTTAGCCGGAAAACTAGTACAGTTGACTTCAAAGCGTTGGCAACTCTGGTCCGGAGTAGTCACTAAATTATTTGTCAATTACCGCTACACTAAAAAGTTGTTTAATCTGTTTAAAGCATTGGAAATGAAAATACAGACGCAAATATATTCCCCGTTCCTTTTCTATGGCTATGTATACAAGAATATTTGAATATTAAAGAAAGCAATACCAAAAAAAAAATGCCAATAAAGATTCTCCAGAATCATCACTGGTGTATAGGGTGTCAAATCGACACTTCAGTTACTGGGTATTTTTACAGGGGCAAGTAACAAGCCTGTAGCTCAGCCTTACCGCAACAGGGGCGGATTATTTGGCACCACACTGCCAAGCAGAGGGTAAATCCATTATGCTACCGTAGGTCACTGGGATGGCCACAACTTCAACTCACACACTGAGCTCCCAAGCCACTGAAAATGACGAAATCAAAAGAGTTTCCCCGCCCTCTTTGTGCAAACAAATACTACCTCCGAGAAAGTGGAAAATGTTTTGTGAACTGAGTCAAAGAGCTGTATGTGCCTATAGATTGACTGTAAAGACTCTTTCACAAGCCTTTGCTGCAGATAGTTCAGAGGGAGTTAAGACACTGTTGTCATCTTCGTATATTCAACCCCCTAAACTACTACTACCCTAAACTAAGCACATAGGATTGTCAACTTAAATTCCCGAGGGTTCATTTAGCTTATGAGACAACGTTTTCTCTCTTTTTAAATGGTGTCATGTATTTGCGTCATATATGGCGTATTTGTCACGTGCACGATTTTTTTAAATGTTGCTTTTAATTCGAAATGATGTCTGCCATGTTTTGGAATCTACAGCATATTCCTTATAAAAAAAAAGAAGATAAACAGGCTATTATTAACAGATAAAGAACATTAAAGTTACTTTATTGCATTCTCTATAAAACTTGTTACCATTTAAAGTACTACAGCTACCTTCCCCTACGTTTACTATGTAGATTTACTATGAATTTTTTCGAATTTTGTTTGAATTTTTTCGAGTCGACTGACGTCACGTTTGTCGACTGACGTCATTATAAGGATTGAGCATTATGCCGTCATGAAGTTGTTTGTCGCCTGACGTCATGTTTGTCGACTGACGTCATGTTTGTCAACTGACGAAATTACAGACCGGGACACCGGGACACAAATGACGACCGGGACACTCAAAGAGAAATTACAGACTGGGACACCGGGACACAATTAACGACAGGAACACAGGAAATATAAATGACGATTAAGACAGAGGGACACAACTACAATGGGGACGCCAGGGGGCACAGGGGGATATACAATGACGACCGGGACACAGGGAATGTTCGATTAGCAATCACCATCAAAAAAGCTCAAGGGCAATCATTAGAATAATGAGGTATAGATCTGAATACGGATTGTTTTTCCCATGGACAATTATATGTTGCATGTTCAAGAGTCGGTAAACCTGACAATCTATTTATATGCACAGACAATGGGACAGCGAAGAATGTTGTATATTCGCAAGATATAAGTATATAAGGCTTTGTATATGACGTCATTATAAGATGACACTACAGACCGGGACACCGGGACACAAATGACGACCGGGACACAGGGAATATAAATGACGACCGGGACACTCAAAGAGAAATTACAGACCGGGACACCGGGACACAAATGACGACCGGGACACCGGGACACAGGGAATATAAATGGACACAGGGAATATAAATGACCTCCGGGACACTCAAAGAGAAATTACAGACCGGGACACCGGGACACAAATGACGACCGGGACACCGGGACACAGGGAATATAAATGACAACCGGGACACTCAAAGAGAAATTACAGACTGGGACACCGGGACACAAATGACGACCGGGACACAGGGAATATAAATGACGACCGGGACACAGGGACACAACTACAACGGGGACGCCGGGGGGCACAGGGGGGATACATAAATGACGACGGGGACACAGGGAATGTTCGATTAGCAATCACCATCAACAAAGCTCAAGGGCAATCATTAGAATAATGAGGTATAGATTTGAATACGGATTGTTTTTCCCATGGACAATTATATGTTGCATGTTCAAGAGTCGATAAACCTGACAATCTATTTATATGCACAGACAATGGGACAGCGAAGAATGTTGTATATTCGCAAGTTTTACGTAGTTAAAAACATATATATATCTATCTATGTTCACAGGTGGGACACAGGGACACAAATACAATGGCGCGTAACTAATATAGCGCCTAACGACTTACGCGCGCGGGCGGGCTTGGGGGGGTGCGAAGCACCCCACTAACTAGGTGTTGGGGTGGCGCGAAGCGCCACCCCAACAGCTAGTGTTTTATAAACATAGAAAAGAAACGATTCAATACAAACGGTGATTTTTCCAAAAAAAGAGCTAATTGAGCAGTTTTTATTGTAAGCTTATACTCAGCTGATTCAGCAAAGACTAACATTGCGATGAAAAAAAAGTGAGTTTCAAAGATCAGTTTCGTATTTGCAATAGGCTATTTTTGTATTTTCATTGAATTACCATGGGCATTTAAAAGTTAATAGCAATTGGCTCTGAAATTTCCAATAAAGATGTTTTGGGCCAAAACTGTCATCTTACAGTAAAAACTCACCACAACAGTAATTTACTAGTACGATCTCTTTTGTTGTTGAAAATTAAAATTTTCATTTGAAGAAGCTTTCTCGTAATTTTATACGACTATTGGTTTGATGCAGTTACCCCCGAGGGGAAATTTCAAATTCAATAGAATCTGAAAATAATCAAATCTCATAAACAATGACATTATCCCTGAATGGTCAACCCACTCACAGTTTAGCACAAATTCAACCCTCCCATAAAACTGAATTATGCAGTTCAACCTCAATAAAATTCAACCTGGTATAATTAACCTCTTTTAATGTCTTAACTCGTAATGTTCGTTTGTTTTTGTTATACAGAAGTAGTAATCCGACATTTATGTTTGTGAAAGTCACTTTACAACTAAATTTTATGTTTGTATTTCTTTAAAAATACGTTGAACACATTTTGATAATGGTTGAACTGGTCCAATCAAAATAAGGCTCAGTCCTGCTTGGCAAAAGTTTTTCGACCTCGAACAGTGGCGACCCTTGAGCTTCATAGAACCAATAATGAGCTTCATAATTCCCTAAGGATCGTTTTGGGTACCTGACTGGCCGTATTTACGGTCAAACCATAAGCTGTGCGAAAAAGATAGTTCTCTCCCACTTTCTAGGGCTATAATGAGAGAAAGGTTGAGATGGCTAGGACATATTTTGCGGACAAAGGGTGACAGATTGCCCAAGATCGTCCTTCTCAGTCAACCATCTAGGGCCAAACAAAAAGAAAGTCGTCGCTGAATGTAGTGGGAAGACAAGACGTGGTAAGAAAGGATCTAAAAGAAATTGGAACTCCTTGGGAGGGTTTGAATAAGGAGGCTTTGAATAAATCGGGATGGAGGAAGAGCATGTGCAGCTGTGCTGGCTTCGGACAACTTAGTGTTTCAGCGAGTTGTTAGTAGTAGTACTGGTAGTAGTAAAAACAGAAAACTGATCTGAATTTTAACTTACATGGTAAATGTAAAAAAAATTCTGGTCTACAAATACAGGATAAATACTTACAAACAATTACAAGCAGCAGAACTGCGGTTGCAAAGGAGGCAACGCCCAGGAACATATTACGCAAATTAATTGCTGTGTATTCTTCATTGTAGGCTTCGCTTGAATAAGGCACTAATAACGGAGGTAAAACAAAGCCAAGAGCTATTCCAACCTAAAAGGAAGAAAAGATTAAATTCTGGAAATATGTAACTGTAAGCTTAAGATATTAGCCTTCGCATAGCTCTCTCTAAGAAATTTATGTCAGTACAAAAGGCAGGCTGAAGGGGAGGAGGGTCAAATTTTTTCAAGCTTATCAGTCAAATTGGTCAAATATTGCTGAAACTTTAAAGGAATTTATTGGATTATTACTCAAGGAATCTGCCGGAAATTCGCTTAGGGAATCTATTGAAACTTGATATAGGAAATGTACCAGAAGCCAGCTCAGGAAGAAGGCCATAATTTTACTCAGTGCTCAATTTGCTCAAAAAACCTACCAGATCAGAACTCTGCTACTGGAGACTACCGAAATTTAGTTCAAATAAGTTGGGAATCTATGGAGTTGTGTTCTGTGAAATTTCATGAAGAAATCTTTTGGAGTGTAGCTCAGAAGATTAATAAAATTGTGTCAGTAAATTTACTAGTTGTCGAACCAGGGCATCTAATGAAAGGTGCCCCAGAGCATCTCCAGGAATATAGGTCAAAGGATTTACCAAATTTTTCTAGTTTAGTAGAGAGACCGATTTCAAAACTAACGGCGCTGATCCCAACATACAGCATACCAGAATAATTCGTACTCAAAGATAACACAGCACATTTCACCGACCACTGGCTGTTTATACACATAGCCCCCCCCTTCTATGTGTATGCCTCTGCTATATTTTGTAACCATATAATCTGCGATAAAACTATTACAGCAAGTTGGTTATATTAATATTCCTAAATAATTTAAAATTCATGAAAAAATATATACATAAAAAATAAAAATTAGAAATAATCCAAAAAGAGGTAGTACAGAGATAATTAAAATTTGATTAGTAGAATAAAAGTCGGGCAAAGCACAGAACTACTTTCTTTAGTGATGCCTCAGCAATTGTATACTTGCTTACTAGAAAAGTCATGTACTTGAACATACCTCCACATGATTATCCAGCATCAGATAACTGGGTGGTTCTGGTAATTTCTTAAATTTTAATAGTCTACGATTTTGATTCTAGTATACGATTCTAATTGGAGCATTGTTCTTATTTGAAGTTTTCTTGTTATCTAAGGTTTCCTAGTAGAAAATTTTAATTGAAAATTTGTGTTCTTGTTTGACATTTTCTAGTTACGTGACGTTTCCTAGTATACAAATTTAACTGAAACTTTGTGTTCTTGTTTGGACTTTTGTCGTTAGAAGATTTTAATTGGAACTTTGTGTTCTTATTTGACATTTTCTAGTTATGTGACTTTTCCAGCAAAAGATTTTAATTGAAACTTTGTGTTCTTATTTGGACTTTTCTAGTTACGTGACTTTTCCTAGTAGAAGATTTTAATTGAAACTTTGTGTTCTTGTTTGGACTTTTGTAGTTACCTGACGTTTCCTAGCAGAAAATTTTAATTGGAACTTTGTGTTCTTATTTGACATTTTCTAGTTATGTGACTTTTCCAGCAAAAGATTTTAATTGGAACTTTGTGTTCTTATTTGACATTTTCATGTTAAGTAACGTTTCCTAGTACAAGATTTTAATGAAACTTTGTGTTTTTGTTTGGACTTTTGTAGTTACCTGACGTTTCCTGGCCGAAGCTTTTAACTGGAATATTGTGTTCTTATTTGACATTTTCTAGTTATGTGACTTTTCCAGCAAAAGATTTTAATTGAAACTTTGTGTTCTTATTTGGACTTTTCTAGTTACGTGACTTTTCCTAGTAGAAGATTTTAATTGAAACTTTGTGTTCTTGTTTGGACTTTTGTAGTTACCTGACGTTTCCTAGCAGAAGATTTTAATTGGAACTTTGTGTTCTTATTTGACATTTTCATGTTAAGTGACGTTTCCTAGTATAAGATTTTAATGAAACTTTGTGTTCTTGTTTGGACTTTTGTAGTTACCTGACGTTTCCTAGCAGAAGATTTTAATTGGAACTTTGTGTTCTTATTTGACATTTTCTAGTTATGTGACTTTTCCAGCAAAAGATTTTAATTGAAACTTTGTGTTCTTATTTGGACTTTTCTAGTTACGTGACTTTTCCTAGTAGAAGATTTTAATTGAAACTTTGTGTTCTTGTTTGGACTTTTGTAGTTACCTGACGTTCTAGCAGAAAATTTTAATTGGAACTTTGTGTTCTTATTTGACATTTTCTAGTTATGTGACTTTTCCAGCAAAAGATTTTAATTGGAACTTTGTGTTCTTATTTGACATTTTCATGTTAAGTGACGTTTCCTAGTATAAGATTTTAATGAAACTTTGTGTTCTTGTTTGGACTTTTGTAGTTACCTGACGTTTCCTGGCCGAAGATTTTAACTGGAATATTGCGTTCTTATTTGACATTTTCTAGTTATGTGACTTTTCCAGCAAAAGATTTTAATTGAAACTTTGTGTTCTTGTTTGGACTTTTGTAGTTACCTGACGTTTCCTAGCAGAAGATTTTAATTGGAACTTTGTGTTCTTATTTGACGTTTTCTAGTTATGTGACTTTTCCAGCAAAAGATTTTAATTGAAACTTTGTGTTCTTATTTGGACTTTTCTAGTTACGTGACTTTTCCTAGTAGAAGATTTTAATTGGAACTTTGTGTTCTTATTTGGACTTTTCTAGTTACGTGACTTTTCCTAGTAGAAGATTTTAATTGGAACTTTGTGTTCTTATTTGACGTTTTCTAGTTACCTGGTTGCCAAAAACACCCATTGCTGTTGCAGAAGAAACTTGATCGGCACCAAACCAAACAGCTGCAAGATGAGGTGGCGTACCAAGAATGAAAATTTGCGAAATTGCTGTTACTGTTTGGCCAATAAAAGCCACCCAAAATCTATCCGGTGCGGCAGAAAGAACTTTTATCCATCCTCCTGCAGCTGTCCCTAGTATTCCTAAGAGCACCACTACACGCAGACCCTAAAAAAAATAGAATTAGATTCTATAAAAACTGTACTTCAAGGGCAAATTTTGTCAATTGGGGTCTCGAGTGGGAGTATTTATCCTGTGTAAAGCTCTGGATAACACCTTCTTTTTCTTTGACTTCAAAAACTCAACAAATATATGCATGGTTGCGGGCAGCCAGAATATTAATGTGTTATAACGGACTATTTCCGTAGATATTAAAGTCTAAGAAAAGGGCATATATAGGCCCATGTTTGTAAAACTAGTAAGTCGCTTTACTTCAGATCGGTCTTTTGGGACTTGTTCTTGATCTTTGTCACTCCCCTTGCATGCGTAGACTTATAGGTTGCACTCCCTGCATCAGAAAAAAGTTGCGAAAAGTTTTCCAAGCAACCGTTATGCGTGTATGCAATAAATAATCATTATTTAAAACAAACAACTCTCTTTTAGTGAGAATGGCAGCTACACTAAGGGGGGAAAGAGCAAGTGAAATTTCCCAAAATTGTTCGGAAGATTTATACAAAAATTTTCCATTGGATAGACACAACAACTATTGACTAGCTTTGAGGTCCAACAACAACAAAGTGTAAAGCCCAAACTTAGGTGGGTTTCTTCATCTTTAAAATGGATTCTCTAATTGCTTCTTTTGTCTTTATTGGCTCCCTCGCCGGAATTCATTTATGGTCAAGTTAACTCGACTGCTATGGCTATAACTCATTCATTGTCTTGAGGTATCTATTTGACAATCCACTTCTCAACCTGTTTAATCCATGCATTTACCTTAGTAGGTAGTAAGCAAGTTAATAAATTTCGTAGCTCAGCTTGTTTTAGACAATTGTTTTTAATTTTGCCCGACAATGTGAATGTACCGTATAAATATATTATCTGAGTTGCATTGAGAAATATTTTCGTGTCAAAGCACAGAGTCAAATGGGTAAGTAAAACTCTATTAAACTTAGGCTATGTTGACGATTTGAGCATTTTAGATGAAAATGTTATTAAAATGAATGAACTCTGAAAGGTTTTGCGAGTTCATGGTGCTAGAATAGGTCTGAAATTTAATTTTAAGAAGGCTAAGTCGCTAAAACTGGGAACAAGTGAAGCTGAAGATGTGATATTGAGTAACAAGAAGACCTATTAAGTGGATAGCTTCACTTATTTAGGTAGTATTTTTTGTAAAGAAGGTGGGTGCAGTGAACATGTTAAAAGTAGAATAAGCAAGGCCCTGGGTATTTTGCCACAGGAAGAAAGTTTGGAAAAATAGGAAGATAAGTCTGCGAACCAAGATTAGGATATTGGAAGCAACAGCGATGACAGAGGTCAAGTATGGTCCTGATTCGTGGGCGCTTTTCAAAGACGGAGGGGGGTTCGCTAGATGTTTTCCGGAAAAATTTTCTAAGGGTTGTTTTGAGTACAGGTCTGACTGAACATGTTTCAAACAGTATGCTATACGAAAAATTTTGTTCAATGCCACTTTCTAGGGCTATCATGACAAAAAGAGATGGCTAGGACACATTCAACGGATGAAGGAGGACAGATTGCCCAAGATTGTCCTTGTCAGCCAATCTTCTGGGGTCAAATGAAAAGCAAGTTGTCCCCAAATTGGGTGGGAGAAGGCCGTAAGGATAGATTTACGGGAAACTAGAACTTTACGGGAGGGCATAAAGAGTGGGGCTGCCCCCATCGAATTTGTCAGATGGATGAAGAGTGTGCGTAGCTGTGATGGCCTCAGGCAGCTTCGTGCTACAGTAACTCTTAGTAGCAGTCGTAACAGTATAATTGACACACAGCCTTCACGCTTGGCTTGTGCCACCTTTTAAATTTGTTCTTTGAAGTGTGCAATACCTCATTCCTTCCTTCCCTTAGAGAGGGAGGGCTAAACCTTAGGTAAGAGAAAAAAGTGATGTCCACTTTTCTGGCCAGATCTGGTTTATTATGGCCATGATCTGGTTTATCTGGCCAGATAAAATGTCAAATTAAAACATCAAATCGAGACGAAATATAAAAAAAAAACTTCGGGTTTAAGATAAGGGTTGTTAGCCTCCTAAGACTTTTCCAATCATCCATGTCCCCGCATGCAATTAAATATAATGTCGTTAAGTTTAATGGGTGTGCTGAAGCTACCAAATATTTACCCAAAAATTGGTCTAGAGTATTGTTTTTGCTATGTGTTAACCGACTAAAATATGGATTTGCTCAACATTCTATTTTTAAAGTATGGCATGCTACTGTAGCGGTTGACCGCCTCTAAAGCCAAATAACAATTAGATAAAACTAGTTCTATTAGATTGTTTATTTTATATTCTTTCCGAATATCATGGTCGCTTTTCTGACGCCGCAATTGAATTCTTACTTTATAATATGCAATGTGATTCTATAAATCAGATTCACTTGTCCCCTTTTTTTAACGGAATTTTTAAGTCGTTTTAAAATAATATTTGGTACTTGTGTGATATAGCGACCACACTTTGTTCTTGATCTGTAATGAAACTGGTTTTCTGTGTCCACTCGGAGATAATCAGCTTATCCTTAGCGAGATAAACGGTATTTATGCAGGTATATTTTAATTAAATACTTAATATATAAAGGTGGTTAGATATTTAATGTAATACGTTCTGGTCGGCCTAATTTCCATAATTTTCTGTTTTTTTCCATAATTTTGCTACTAAAGTATTTTCATCATGTTTTGGTATATTTCATTATGATTAACCTAACTTCACTTCTTGAGTTTGGTCGCTATAACACGTAAGTACCTATTATTTGAATCCAAAATACCATTGAAATCACTCAGGCAGTACTTTTAAGGATCGATAAAGCATCATATCTGTATTTGAGACCGCCAGAGCAGGGGCATTGTGAGAAAAGCGACGATGGTATTTGGAAAGAACGTAAAATAAGGAACTAATGCCGTTAATTCTATTTTGTTAACATGTTTGCTTTAGAAGTGATCAACAACTAAAGTAGTACTATTGCAGCGCCTAAAATATATAATGTTGGTATTAAATCAGATTAAAAGCAAAAATTAATTACCTTTTTGTTAAGCAGGTACGAAGCCGGAAAAATGAGCGGAATATATGTAACCATGTAAATCATAGAAGTCCAATCTACAGCATGGGATTCAACATTGTAAAACCTTTGTACAACCGGAGCAATGATTGAAAAGTGAATCCATTGAAAAGCATTTATCATAGAGGTCAATATAAAAAGGGCTAACATTAACCATCGTTTTGTATACACTTTTGTTTCCGGTACTATCACAGAAATTGGTTCGCTCAGGGGTATTCCGTTATACATTGTCATTGTGGTGGGGTTGAGAATAATTTCGGGTTTTTCCTTTTCTCCCAATTGTTCTTTCGGAACTGTTATATCTGCAAAACCCATTTTCTGTTATGTGGATAGCAAAATAGACACAGAAGAAAGTAAATGAAATATGCAGAAGAAAGAAAGAAATAAGTAAATAATAATAGCAGTGCCTCCACTTTGTCCGTGTTTTAACTATACCGCAAAATCGGTTATACTTTTTTACAACTATTTAGCCATATAGCTTGCTACATCTTCACTGTACATGATTTGGACTGTATTTAAAATTTTAGCTATAAAAAGATAAGAACCGTCTATTAAAGATAATAAAATACAGTTACTGACATAACCTTACAATGCATCTCCATAAACAAATGTAAATAATTGATTGCCGAATCTACTAATTTCAGACTTGGAAGAATTGTGTAAACATAAAATAAAATTTACGATTTTAAGATGGATAGTCATCTGAGCAAAAAGATCTAGGCATCCCTCCGTCATTTGTTTGTTGGCACTAAGGCATATCTAAACGTAATATACTATGTAGCACGAGCCAAAGAGAATCCCTTAGTTCACACCCATGTGATTTTTTTTTTTATCACAAAACGGCTCACGGATAGTGGTTGCAGGAAAACCACAAGAACGTTCAAACAGAAACGGTTCATTGCAGCAGTTGAAGCGTGACAAAACGAAACAACCGTAAAGACGAGAAAAACGAATACAATAACAACAAGTGAAAAAAAAAAAAAAACGAAGAGGGCAATACAAATATTTCGATCAAGACCTCGGTTTGATTGTCTTTAGTGCAAAATAATAATAATAAAAAATAACGATAAAAATCCAAACGGTCGCAAAAAAAGCCGTTTCTGCGCGAGAACGCATCAGTGTGAACCAGAGTCATGAGAAAGTTATAAGATAGGAAACTGACGCTAGCGCCCAAAGGCAGAATATCCAACGCTATAGCGTCTGGCAACTATATTTGACCTAAAATTGCTGCATTTTTCTTTCCATGTACTTTAAAATGTAAAAGAAGAAAGAGAACGTAAAACTCTTTACCCAGTAGGTCCTACCCAGTAGCCAGTAGCCTACATAGCCTGCCAAGATTTTCCTGTGTTGGGCTTGGCCTTTGAATGAATGAATGAATTTTGTTGATCATTTCAGTAAGAAAATGAATATAGAAAAAATGAAAAAATGGGAAGCAAAGAGAAAACAGCAGACACAACTAATGAACGAACAATTTGAATTAATATATCACTAGGTAGACTAGGTATCACTAGGTTCTCATCAAAAGTAAACACGGATCAGAGGTGACAGGGCTAAGATATGGGGTGCTTTATTTTGTCCAGACTGGATTTTGAGCTTAAATAGGTTTTTTGTAATAAAAATGCTGATTGATTATCACTTAGAGAGCAATTTTAGCTTCAATCCTATTGTAAAAAATTTAAACATATCAAATATAGAATTTTCTTGAAAATTTCCTACTTTTTTAATAAAGCCGTCAGCTAACTTTTCAATCATTATCCTCCTGTGTTAAATTACCGAAGATCCCGCCCATATATGTTGCCCACTCTTTTTGGTATTAGCTAAGTATTACCAAGTGGCGGTTCTTGACCCCTCCTCCTGTCTGCCAAAAATTTTCAGGCCAAATTTTAACAGACATTTCCATTTTCCAACAAAATTTGAACACAATATATCACTAAAAACGTTAAAATTAATTAAAGTACTTGTGTATTATTCAGAACACACTCAATAAGTGAAGTTAGGTTCTTTCATGAGACAAACTACGATGCAGGTACATTTTAATTAAATACTTATTACTTGTTCATTATTCAACTGATTCAATTCAATTCAGAACACACTCAAGAATTTTGCTGAGAAAATCCGGTTTCGTAGCCACAAAGACAAAATTCAATTTAGTTTGCTACGCATAGTGATAGAAGATAGTGTCTGAACATGGATTTTGAAATGAAGATTTGGGATTTGCCAAAGACTGAAAAGAGGCAATTATATTTTTCCAGGACTATATTTTCATCATATTTTGTTTTATTTCATTAGCTTTATCAAAAGTTTGGGCTATATATTTGCACATTAAGGGGGGGAGGTCATTATATCAAATACCTAACTTAACCTAACCTTAACCACCTCTATATATAAGATATTTCATCAAAATGTACCTGCATCGTAGTTCGTTTCACGAAAGAACCTAACTTCACTTATTAAGTATGGTCTGAACAATACACAATTTCCTTAATTAATTTCGATCTACTTACTTTTATTAGCTAAGTAAGCCTAATTAGCTAAGTATTAGCTAGTACTAGCCAAATAATTCCGGCTTCCCCTTCCCATGAGATCTGATGTTTTCCTCGGATTAAATATTTTTTTTTTTCATTTTTTCATGTTTCTTGGGACTATGTTTTGAAATTAAAGCTTAAATATTTTTGTTTATATATCGGCTATGCAAAGCGATTCTCAAAAGTTAAGACAGCCCCCTTCTTCCCCCCAAAAAACAGCTGGCTCATCTTTCACCAACCAAAATTCAGTATTGGTTTTCCAAATATTCGCATATTACGGCGCTAATTTATTTGTTCAGTAAGGTCTCTGCTCATGGCCTTAAGACATTTTCGAAGAAATATCTATCTGTGTTTATGTTTTAATTTAGAATGATATTCGTTTTTTCTCTAAAACAATGTTTGCATAAAAAAAAAATTTAATTCAGAATTATTTGGCAATTATGTCTTGAATATAATTGCACAATTGCAAAAGAATATTCTGTCTCACGTTTGTTTTCTTTCTACCGATCTTTAACCAGAAATTGAAATAATAATAATTGTGAAGTATTGTCTATGAATTCTAAGAAATTAAAAAGGCAGAAATACATTCATAAATGATTGACGAGGTATTAATAAAAACTTCAAAAAATGTTACAAATTCAAAAATTTGGTTTCAATTCATATTAGAGGAGATTATTAAATTAATTACTAATCAAATCAAACATAAAATAACAGATATTGTTGTGGATAAAAACACGAATACTGTAACAAAAAGAAATTAGTACGAATAAGAGTAAGAATGCCAGTTCCGAAACCTAGGCACGTCTTTTGTGCTTTACCGACAACAAAATATATTGTAAACAGTTTCTCTTTTATAATTATCATTTTAAAAAAATTACGACTTCTAGGAATTGATAAATTAATTATTTACTTCCATTAGTTCTTTCCTGTAATCTTGATCATTATCGAGATTTTCTTCTTTTTTATCACTCTTCTTCTTTCTCTTAAATTAATTACCTATTAGCTATTAAATTAACTAATTATCAAATTCATTAACTATTAAATTAGTTAACAATCAAATCCAACGAAAAGATAACAGATACTCCTGTTGATGAAAAAGCGAGTTCTATAACGGCCAGAAATTAGTAAAAATAAAAGTAAAAATACTCCCCCCCCCCGAAACCTAAGTGCACTATTTGCGCTTAACTAAAAATAAAATATATTGTAAAAGAGTTTTGCTTTTATAATTATTATTATTTAAAAGAATTGCTACGATTTCTAGGAATTAATAAATTAATTAATTAATTTACTTTCATTAGTCCTTTGCTGTAATCTTGATTATTATCGAGCTTTTCTTCTTTTTTCTCATCGATCTTCCAACAAGAAAACCACACTGTTAATATGTAACGTTTTCAGTAAAACTCAAGTGAACCTCAAGTTGTTTAGAGGGTTTAAGAGAGGGGTAAGTGGGTAGCCCCACTCTTATTTGCGGCGGCTCTTACTTGTAGATCTTCACTAGCCTTGAGATATTACTTTTTTGTTGATTTTTAGGCAAATAAAATATACTTTTCGAAGTTTTTTTCGGTTTTCCGATTTTTTTTTCCGGTTATTCTGCTGAAGAATTAAATATGTGATTGTATTTTAAATTTGGATAAAATTTGAATTATAATTACGATATTTGATCAACATTAGTTCTACCCAATTATTGTTTAAATAGTATTTTCGATATTCACTATAAAATATCTGATTGATGGGGGAGGGTATTTTCTTATAATTAACGAAAATGTATATTATTTTATCTTTAATGGGACTGAAACTATCCTTAAAACTGTTGTGTAAACAGCGTTGAATAAACACATATCTTAATTCACCATTTTATAAGGGAATCTGTGTTATGCTCGATTTGACTTCAGCTGTTTTTTTTGTTTAAATGAATGCCTTCTTAAATAGATCATTTATAAAAAAGAGTTCTGATTTGTTGTCTTACAAAAATCGGTCGTCACAAAGTAATGCAACCAACTTTGGTTCCTTAATATGTGTTCTAGTGGAGGCCTTGGCCCTGTTTACATTCTCTTAAATTTGCATTCCAATTAGCAAACAAAAGTTTTTCATCGTAGGAATTGACACGACAAAATTTTCTTCCAAAATCTTTTGCCCTCATGAAGGTTGACTTGGTCCATTATTGGCCTATTTGGGCGTGTTAAGACTTACTACAACGAACTATTTGAGCATTTTTTTTTTTTTTTTTTTGTGTTCCATTGATTCCTATTGTCCTTGTCTACATGTCTGGTAAGTTCAAGCCCATTGGCAAAATTTGTGCCCAGATCCAGGTTTCACATATCGCATATACATATACATATATATATATATATATATATATATATATATATATATATATATATATATCTATATATATAAAAATAAGTTGTCTGTCTGTGGATCTGTGGATCAGGTGACGTCATGTTTCTGTGTCGGCTGACGTCATGAAATTAGTTGTCAGGTGACGTCATGTTTCTGTGTCGGCTGACGTCATGAAATTAGTTGTCGTCATTTTTGCTTTGACGGTGACGTCATTCAAGTTATATAAGACATATGTTCACGTAGAAATCTATTAATGTTTAAGTTTACAATGACTGATGAAGATGCTCAAAGAGTCTATGCCAAAAAACTTGCTGCTGATGGTTCCTCGGCACGCTTTCTTTTCTGACTTTCAAACAGTTCGTAGTAACGAACTGTAGTAAGGAGCGACCCGGCTCAATAGTAAACGAAACTCTAAAAAACGGAATTTCGATGCTAAAAGATATATCACAAGAATCGGATTTTTATGCTGATTTCAAATATATAAGTTTCATCAAATTTAGTCTTTGTCATCAAAAGTTACGAGCCTGAGAAAATTTGCCTTATTTTGGAAAATAGGGGGTAACACCCCCTAAAAGTCATAGGATCTTAACGAAAATTACACCATCGCATTCAGCGTATCAGAGAACCCTATAGAAAAAATTTCAAGGTCCAATCTACAAAAATGTGGAATTTCGTATTTTTTGCTAGAAGACAAAACACGGGTGCGTGTTTATTTGTTTTTTTTTTTTTTTTTTTTTTTTTTCCCAGGGGTCATCGTATCGACCAAGTAGTCCTAGAGTGTTGCAAGAGGGCTCATTCTAACGGAAATGAAAAGTTCTAGTGCCCTTTTTAAGTGACCAAAAAAATTGGAGGGCACCTAGGCCCCCTCCCACACTCATTTTTTTCCCAAAGTCAACGGATCAAAATTTTGAGATAGCCATTTTGTTCCGCATAGTCGAAAACCATAATAACTATGTCTTTGGGGATGACTTACCCCCCACAGTCCCTGGGGGAGGGGCTGCAAGTTACAAACTTTGACCAATGTTTACATACAGTAATGGTTACTGGGAAGTGTACCGACGTTATCAGGGGGATTTTTTTGATTTGGGTGTGGGGTTCAGGGGAGGGGGCTATATGGGAGGATCTTTCCTTGGAGGAATATTTCATGGGGGAAGAGAAATTCAATGAAAAGGGCGCAGGACTTTCTAGCATTACTATAAAAAAAACAATGAAAATATAAACATGAAAAAGTTTTTTCAATCGAAAGTAAGGAGAAGCATTAAAACTTAAAAAGGAACAGAGATTATTACGCATATGAGGGGTTCTAAAAATCCTTTAGCATAAAGAGCGAGGTATTTAGGAGGAGATAAACACTTCACTCTTTATGCTAAAATTTTTTTAATAATTTCAACTATTTATTCTACGGCCTTTCTGATTCAGGGGTCATTCTTAAAGAATTGGGATAAAACAAGATTTAGTGTGAAGAGCGAGGTATTAACGAGGGGACCAGCCCCCTCATATATATAATCAAAAATATAAGAATATAAAAGTTTGTTAAGTAAGTTAATTCTTAAGTTACGTATTTTTTTTACTAATAAAAACGTTCGTTAAGAATAAAAGATCTAGGTGCCTTTTTAAGTAACCGAAAAATTGGAGGGCAACAAGACCTCCTTCCCCACCCCTCATTTCTCAAAATCGTCTGATCAAAACTAAGAGAAAGCCATTTAGCCAAAAAAAGAATTAATATGCAAATTTCATTTTAATAATTTATGTACGGAGAGCCAAAATCAGACATGCATTAATTCAAAAACTTTCAGAAATTAAATAAAAAAAACAAGTTTTTTTAAATGAAAGTAAGGAGCGACATTAAAACTTAAAACGAACAGAAATTACTCCGTATATGAAAGGGGCTTTTCCTCCTCGACACCCCGCTCCTTGCGCTAAAGTTTGATTCTTTCTCACAACTCTACTTTTTAAAACAATAAAAAAGTTTAGCGTAAGGAGCTGGGTGTCGAGGAGGAAAAGCCCCTTTCATATACGGAGTAATTTCTGTTCGTTTTAAGTTTTAATGTCGCTCCTTACTTTCATTTAAAAAAACTTGTTTTTTTTTATTTAATCTCTATCAGCAGCAAGTTTTTTGGCATAGACTCTTTGAGCATCTTCATCAGTCATTGTAAACTTAAACATTAATAGATTTCTACGTGAACATATGTCTTATATAACTTGAATGACGTCACCGTCAAAGCAAAAATGACGGCAACTAATTTCATGACTTAATTTCAGAACTTAATTTCTGTGTTGACTGACGTCATGAAATTAGTTGTCGTCATTTTTGTTATGACGATGCTTAGTATATTGTAAAACACATTAATTTGGTTAATAATATACCATTTAAAACACCAAAATGAACATGCTGGAGTAGTCACTCGGTGAGAGAGGGTGTCAGAACGGAGAATGAAGGTCCCAGGTTCAAATCCTGGTTAGGCTAAAAAAGGTAAAAATCTAAAAACTAAAAAAAAACTGAAAAAACTAAAAAAGGCAAAAACTACAAAAAAAAACTAAAAACTAATAAAAAAAATTAAGAATAAAAATAAAAAAAATAAAAAATATAAAAACTAAAAAAAAAGTAAAAAGAAAAAACGAAAAAAAACTAAAAAAGCTAAAAAAAAGGTAAAAACCAATAAAAAACTGAAAAGAAAAAAAGGAATAAAACTAAAAAAAATTTCATCTAAAAAACTAAAAAAAACTAAAAAAGGTAAAAACTGAAAGAACTAAAAAGAAAAAAAACTAAAAAAAAGGAAAAAAACTGAAAAATAAAGGAGAAAAAGAAAACTAAAAAAATATAAATAAAAATAAAAAAACTAAAAAGATAAAAACTTCAAAAAAAACTAAAAAGAAAAAAGAAAAAAACTAAAAAACCTAAAAAAAGGTCGAAACCAATAAAAAAAAACTAAAAGGAAAAAAAGGGAAAAAATTAAAAATTTATTTCATCATATACCAATTCAAAAACGAATGTATACCGGGATGACGACCGGGACACAGGGAATATAAATGACACAACTACAACGGGGACGCCGGGGGGCACAGGGGGATATAAATGACGACCGGGACACCGGGACACAAGGAATATAAATGACGCCTGGGACACTCAAAGAGAAATCAGAGACTGGGACACCGGGACACAAATGACGACCGGGACACAGGGAATATAAATGACGACCGGGACACAGGGACATAACTACAAAGGGGACGCCGGGGTGCACAGGGGGATATATAAATGACGATGGCGACTCAGGGAATGGTCGATTAGCAATCACCATAACAAAGCTCAAGGGCAATCATTAGAATCATGAGGTATAGATCTGAATACGGATTGTTTTCCCATTGACCATTATATGTTGCATGTTCAAGAGTCGGTAAACTTGACAATCTATTTATATGCACAGACAATGGGACAGCAAAGAATGTTGTATATTCGCAAGTTTTACGTAGTTAAAAACACACACATATATATATATATATATATATATATATATATATATATATATATATATATATATATATATATATATATATATATATATATATATATATATATATATATATATATATATATATCTATATTCACAGGTGGGACATAGGGACACAACTACAATGGCGCGTAACTAATATGGCGCGTAACGACTTACACGCGCGGGGGGGCTTGGGGGGGGGCGAAGCGCCCCCCCCCAACTAGGTGTTGGGGTGGCGCGAAGCGCCCCCCCCCCAACTAGGTGTTGGGGTGGCGCGAAGCGCCACCCCAACAGCTAGTATATATATATATATATATACATATATATATACATATATATATATATATATATATATATATATACATACATGCATATACATATACATATACATATCACATATCGATACAGTGAAACTTCAAAATGCTTTGCCTTCATTGAAGTCTACCTAGCCCTGTAGCTTTCAAATATGAAAGGTGAAACAAATTTTAGGCCTATGTTCCAAGGGTCACGAGCCGATACAGTCAAAGCCAATTCAATTTTTGTCTTTACGAATTACGTTTGCTTTCTTCAAACACAACTCTTTCTCAAGACTATATGGTTTTTGGTTTTTTCTTGCTTTCTCAATTTTTGTCTTGCTTTCTTCAAAAAATTACGTTTGCTTTCTTCAAACACACCTCTTTCTCAAGACTATATGGTTTTTGGTTTTTTCAAGCTTTCTCAATTTTTGTCTTGCTTTCTTCAAAAAATTATGTTTGCTTTCTTCAAACACACCTCTTTCTCAAGACTATATGGTTTTTGGTTTTTTCTTGCTTTCTCAATTTTTGTCTTGCTTTCTTCAAAAAATTGCGTTTGCTTTCTTCAAACACACCTCTTTCTCAAGACTATATGGTTTTTGGTTTTTTCTTGCTTTCTCAATTTTTGTCTTGCTTTCTTCAAAAAGTTGCGTTTGCTTTCTTCAAACACACCTCTTTCTCAAGACTATATGGTTTTTGGTTTTTTCTTGCTTTCTCAATTTTTGTCTTGCTTTCTTCAAAAAATTGCGTTTGCTTTCTTCAAACACACCTCTTTCTCAAGACTATATGGTTTTTGTTTTTTAGTAGTTAAGACTTAGGACTGGGAGTCAGGGATCGGTCCATTTTTGTATTGTTACTAAATTCGGACTACTGTACAGCCAATTCGTTTTATTTTTCCGCTGATGGAGAATTTTTTAGTTTCCGTTTAAGCAAAGCTTATTCACGTGATATACTTTATCGGGTAGTAGACAATAGGATCAACACAGAGACTATTGTTGCGACTATTACAACTAATGTTGCAAAAATGTTGCAACTATTTTCTGACGTCGGAAACCGATACAACTTGTCGTTTCATAAGTTTTTTTTTATCTTCATGGCGGTTCTCTTCGCTATGTCTAAATGTAACTTTTAAGCCAATCGGAAAAAAAAACCTGTAAATGACTTTTCCAAAATTGTGTCAGGAGAGGGAGTGGAGGTTAATGTGACAATCTTATTGGATCATTCTCCTTCTAAACTAGGTGCGATGAGAACAAATCCTTGATTCATTCTTTAAAAAAAGGTAAAGCATACGGTATCAGAGTTCACAATCTATTCTGGCTGTGCTAATCTCTGTTTCTTGGCTCTTCAGGCCATAAATTGTAATGCAGTGGGGGGGGGTCACCTATCCAGAATTTTTGAACAAACTTCCAGTTTACGTTTAACAAATTCCTCCAGGCACCCATTTTGGAGCTGGGTCAACTTTGACTGAGCTTAAAGGGTTAAACCACTGACCCCCGTCCAAAAATAACTGAGTAGCGACATCAGAATTTGAACCCCCCACATTGCTGAAGCAGATAAACTTGCAGGTCTAGAATGATTAAATGATTACTCCAGCAAAATAACCTTTGGTGATCAGTACTTCAACATGAAATTAGTAGAAATTCTAATTTCTACTAATTAGTAGAAATGTATTCTCATCTTTGGGGCTCCAACAATATATTTTCGAAAATTTCAAAGTGTAAGCGCTTAGAAGGATAGGATTACATACCGAGATGATCCCCAGAGAAATCTAGTTGACTGAAATTATGGATAAACTTAATGTAAGGTCTTGTAACACCAGAACATTGATTTGAATTTACAAGCGTTACAGTCCGCAGAATTAAAGCCAGGCGAGTTCACAAATATGGCTTGCAAAAACTCACACACAAATTGGAAATATGCAACACCAGAACATTTTATTGAACTCACAAATACTACTGTCCGAAGAGTTAAAGTCAGGCGAGTTTACAAATAAGGTTTGCGAAAACTCACACACAAATTGGAAATATGTAACACCAGAACATTGTATTGAACTCACAAATGTTGCAGTCCGAAGAGTTAAAATCAGGAATGTTCCTGGGCCCAAGGTCCTATAGGCCGTGCCATTCCCTCTCCCTGAATGTGAGCATTTTTCGGTGTTTCTTATTTTCCTAAATTATTCTCATAATTCACTTTTTAGGGAGGAGGGGATTTTTGGGCTTGGAGCCCATTGAAATGTGAAGCTCCCCCAAAATGAATTCCTGAACACTTTCGAGGATTAGAAAATTCAGATACACTGGTGAAAGCATAAAAACGACAGAATTCAAGTATACACGAAAAAAAAAGGGAAGAAGACTCACAAATAAACAGCTCAATCCACATTCAACTTTTTGACTGGTTCCGTTGGATCAATTTTAGCTGAGATCAACTATGTAAATTGGAATCTCCGCTATTCATTCATCAGCATCTTTTAAAGATTCAATCAGATTTCCGGACTTGGATCCATGATTAATAATTTGATGCATATGTATTGCATAATTGAAAGCAATGAGACTTTTTTGGTTAAATTTAAAAAACCCAGAAAGAAAAATGGGAGATTAAAAATAAAAATAATGAGAGAAATTCTTCTGAATAAAAAAAAAATGAAACAAAACAAAATAACCAAACCCTCCCAGCCCCCACTTCAAAAAATATTTTAAGGGACTTATGTGTTATAGCAACCTCACCACACAGCTGTTATTGATCTGAGTAAAACCAGTTTCTATGTTTGCATTCGGATCGGAGATAATTAGTTTTGTCTCAGTGAGATAAACTACTATCCAGGTATATTTTAATTAAATATTAAATGGCTAGAGTTGGTTAAGCTAGAATATATTATCTTAGGTATTTAATAGAAAGTGTTCTGGACGGCCTGCTTTCCATAATTCTCTGTTGTGTTTTCCGTCATTTTGTTACTAAAGTATTATATTTTCATCATACTCTGGTATATTTCATTACGGTTAACCTAGCGTCACTTCTTTGGCGTGGTCGCTATAACACGTAAGAACCGATTTTAATACTATTTGCGCGTTTCCGAAAACCCAATAATAGAGCTAAATCGAAAGTATCATTTACCAAATCGATTTCTATACATGAAGAGTTTTGAAAGAAAGAAAACAAAGAGGAAAATTTGTGTGTGTGTTAGGTCAAGAGGTATACTGATATCAAAAAGATATTCCAATAAATATCCGCCGTATTAGCTATTCTAATGTTATACAAAAAACTGACAAATACAAATGAATTGTGCAATATTTTTTGCTTTCAGTGGAGTGTAAATAACCCCAGTCATTTAGAGAATTTTAGAGGAAAATCCCTCCTCATTGTGGTAATTTCTAGGTTTTTATTAGTCATCCATAGTAATTTCTGTTTTTTAAAGTAATTTCTGATTGTTTTTACCATTTAGGCGAAAAAAGAGTGGAAAGTTGACTTCATTGCCTTACACAGCTCTAAGGAAATTCAAATATAGCGTTAGGGAAGGGGGAAGTGGCAAAGCAATTTTTGTTTGCAATCTAGGCAAAATAATACTTTTACACTGTATGTTTTATTGAGACTCATGATTTGTCCACTGTTAAGTAGCAAGATGAATTGAAGACATTATGTGATGCCGAGTTGTCAATATGACATACCTGCAATATCTCAAGAACGGCTAAGACTATTAAGTTGAAACTTTCACGGAATGTTGAGGAAGGGGCTCGTTGGCATCAAAGTAAGATTTTGGAGAAAGGGTAGAGCTAAACCAAAAGACAGCATAGACATCCACGTTATCAAAATACTATGTAGATATAAAACTCATCGAAATCCATTGGTAATGGAAGTTGCATTACCAATCGCACTACCAATGCTAAAAAACCATTTTTCTGGACTTTCAGGATTAAGAACTTAAACTTTAAATTAAGGGATAAGAACGACGAAAACCAATTATGTTTCTCAAAATTTAGTGTTTCCGGAATTTTGGCCCAATTCGGGCCAAAAATATCTTTGTGGGGGTCAAAATTAAGGTTTTGTAGAGGTCAAATTTTAAAGTTTTTGTAAGACCTCCACCCACGAAAAAAAACCTTTTGTAAACCCCTTCTGCTCGAAAAAATCCTGGATACGGCCCTGACGCTACACATTTTCTTTATTCATATTTGTTGTCCGACAAACTTCACTGTTAGTATAAAAAAAAACTCGTACTTCCAATATAGCTGTCTGATTTAAAATACAGGGAGATAGAAAATGCTTAAAGAGCGAATAGAGTAATATCTTATAACTTAAGCGGAGACATAATTAGATTTAAGCTTCGGAGGCCCCATCCTACTTTAAAAAGAACGTTGGCAAAGATCAGCATAAGTTTATAGTTACTAATATACTAACAACTGAAATAAGCGGGTATAACACAACAATTTTCCTTATCAATAATACTTGATGTATTTGGTCCTAATAATAGTCTACAAGTTAATGTTGGTCTAGTGCGGTCAAATCAACTCATTAAACGAAAAAATCCATTTTCCTCATATTTGCGAAATAGATGGCGTGAAATAAAAGATTAGCGTAATTTTGCCAACAAATTAGCTATCAGTCGTTTAGCTTTATTTGCAGTTTAAAACTTAACTCGTTAAAGAATTTGAATAGAAAAAAAATCGACAGAAGCTGCAAAATAAAGATATCTTACCTGGTTTAACAGGAAACCTTTTACACTAGAAAACATAACAGATGGCGGTTGATTACCTTTAACATAAAATGAAAAACTGATGAATTGAACACATGCGATAAATGTGTGTGGTTTTTTTAGAACGAGAGATCTATTTGTATCTTGCCAAAAATCACATACACCAAAGAATCCTAAATGCACGATAAAGTCTGAAGAGACAAAGTGAATCGTTTCTTATCTTAAAGTTCATTTGTCGGACAGACGTGAGTCCGGAACAAAAAAAGAACTTATTCTTATGAAAATAGGTAGAGATTCAGGGTTTTATTTTGTGTTGTTGTATTTTTCTTTACAAGGCACGGGGTTCTAAGCCTGGATGACATCCCCCTTTTATATCTAGTTTTATAGCCTGTCCCCATCCCCCCACAAAAATAAATGGATCTGTCAGAACTAATTTACTTGAAAAACATATCTTCAATAGATTTCTAATTTACGGTAGCAGAAAATTTTCCAATAATAATTTAATATTAATATGTTCAAAATCACAAAGCTTAGTTTAGAAGCGTAAGACACTTGAGACTCTTAAGCTAAATTGATCTTTTTTATTGCCATTCGGAAATAAAGATTAAGTATAGAGAAAAACTTTAGTGTTTGCTTCATCCTTTATAATTTTATTGCATAGGAAAGGAATTTATTGCATTTTGATTTTTTTTTCAACAAAGAGAAAATTTATGATATATTTAAATGATGCAATAAACATGGGTTGCTGTGATAATTGTCTTGACGCAAATGGTCATTTAGATTTTACTTTCAAAGGGTGGGACGAGCCTTCAGGCGTTTTGCCAACAGGTTTAAATAAGACGTTTTGGCAGAAAGGCTTTCCACATAGGCCTACCCTAAATATTGCAGAATTTTATACTTAATCCGTAATTGGTATTACCAGGGGGGGTGGGGCCAGCCTTTAATCTGCTCTTTGGGCTGCATTGTCCTGAAACTAGAATAGTGAGAAGTATATTCGAAGTATATTCAAAACATGCTGATCTATGGAATAAAAATTTTGAAGATGATATTTTACTATATGACCAGGGCAATGTTCGCTTCCCCCCACTCACTTGAGGACATAATTAGGCCTATTTTCCTGAAATATATCCTATACATATTGACTAAATGACGTCAAACCGATTCTCTGCGCAGAGACAAGTGCACTTCCCTTGCCCCCTAGCTACACTATTCTTCTAAATATTCAAATTATCAAAGAATTTTTCCACAAATTCCGTCATTGTGACAATTTTTGTCATTCATTGGCACTATATGACCGGAAACAGTTCGTGGTAACGAACTGTAGTAAGGAGCGATGGGGTCACGGGTTCACGTAGGAGGATCTTTCCATGGAGGAATTTATCATGAGGGAAAAGAATTTCCATAACACAGAGTCTTCCAGCATTATTTAAAAAAAAAACAATGAGAAAATAAATAAAAACAAGTGTTTTCAACTGGAAGCAAGGAGCAGCATTAAAACTTAAAACGAACAGAAATTATTACGTATATAAGGACGTTCGTCTCCTCCTCAATACCTCGCTCTTTACACTAAAGTATTTTTAGTAATTTCAACTATTTATTCTACGGCCTTTATGATTCAGGGATCATTCATAAAGAATTGGGACAAAATTCAAGCTTCAGTGTAAAGAGTGAGGTATTGACGGGGGGAAAGCCCCCTCATATACGTAGTAAAAATATACAAATATAGAAGTTCGTTACGTAAGTTAATTCGTAAGTTACATATACTTGTTACTAACAAAAACATTCTTAAAAAAATAAAATGCTCTAGTTGCATTTTTAAGTAACCAAAAATGGAGGGTAACTAGGCCCCCTCCCCCACCTACTTTTTTAATCAAAATCATCCGATCAAAACTATGAAAAATCCATTTAGCCAAAACAAAAATTAATATGCAAATTTAGTTTGAATTATACAAGTGCGGTGAGCCAAAATCAAAACATACATTAATTCAAAAACGTTCAGAAATTGAATAAAAAAAACAAGTTTTTTCAACTGAAAGAAGGGAGCGACCAAAATAGCGCTTATTATCTTATTGTGCTGTATTTACACGATATTGTATAATTTGGTACCTGTATAATATACCGAACACAATCAAGAAGTGAATTTAGGTTCATAATGATATATAAGAAAATACGATGAAAATATAATACTTTAGAAACAAAATTATGAAAACTACAACCGAGCATTATGGATAGCAGGCCGCCCACAATGCATTATATTAAATACCTAACCTAACTTAACCACCTCTATATATTAATATTTAGTTAAAATATACCTGCATCGTAGTTTATTTCACAAAAGAATGAGAAAAGTATAACCAAACCCGAGGGAAAAACAGGTTTTAATCAGATCAAACAAATCAGAAAGCAAACTTCTTGAGTGTATTCGAAATAATGCACAAGTACCTGTAATTTATACCATTTCATCTATTCAATTATAATTTCTTCAGATATTTAAAATGCTTATATATTAGTACGATAGAAAATAACGCTTCGTTCAACAAACTTATTGCAATTGATTTTTGTGATCGGAGCTTTGTGCTTGTGAGTTAGGAGATATGGCAAATAAGTTCATTTTGCTACAGCTAACCTGCTAGGGATGCGCATTAAGCAATCAACCCTTCCTTTTGATTCTTAGCCAAAATCTCGCGAAGGGTGAAAACAAGCATCATCCCTGTGCTAACCTGCATATCCGCAGTTAATGTCATAATCTTATGACTCAGGGTTGAAAAATTTAAAGGAGAAATATTTTTTTTGCAGAGGTAGAAAAAGTGAGCAAGTTGGCGACCTTTTTCAGGGCAAAACTGACGTCACGAAGCGTAATAGTGTTGCTCGTTTTTGATTTTGGAAGAGTACCTGGACCAGGTAAGAATTATACTCCTTTTTATTTATAGGCCTACTCTATTCTTCGCTTTCTTGTGAGGTACAGGGGAGGGGGATTTAAACTCAGTAATTATGTAACAAGATTACTTCTATGAAGAAAACACTATAACACCAAGAGAGTAGCACCAATCAGGGGCGGATCTAGAGAAAAATCTTGGGGGAGGGGGGCACTGGACCAAGGGTGCCAATATGATTCAAGCGTAATGAAAGAGGGAGGGGGTGTAGATAACGCTTTCTTCAGACCAGTTCATTTGTGTGATTCTGGTTGGTGCTGATGTAAAATGACAAAGAAACCTCTTTGAAAGCCAATAATATTTTCCTATAGCAGTAAAATGCATATTAACAACAGACGCGAGCAGATTCTTTGATGGAAAATAATAAAAAAACAAGTTTTTTTAGCTGAAAGTAACGAGCGACATTAAGACTTAAAACGAACAGAAATTACTCCGTATATGAAAGGGGCTTTTCCTCCTCAACGCCTCGCTCTTTACGCTAAAGCTTGACTCTTTCTCTCAACTCTGCTTTTTAAAACAGTTAAAAACTTTAGCGTAAAGAGCGGGGCGTTGATGAGGAAGCAGCCCATTTCATATACGAAGTAATTTCTGTTCGTTTTAAGTTTTAATATAGCTCCTTACTTTCAGCTAAAAAAATTGTTTTTTTTTATTTAATTTCTGAACGTTTTTGAATCAATGCATGTTTTGATTTTGGCTCTCCGCAGAGGAATAATTAACACAAAATTTGCAAGTTTTTTTTTTTTTGGCTAAATGGCTTTCTCATAGTTTTGATCGAATGATTTTGAGAAAAAAGGGAACGGTGGAGGAAGCCTAGTTGCCCTGCGATTTTTTGGTTACTTAAAAAGGCAACTAGAACTTTTAATTTTTTAGGAATGTTTTTATTAGTAAAAGATAAACGTAACTTATAAATTAGCTTACGTAACGAACTTTTGTAATCTCATGTTTTTATTACATATATGAGGGGCTCACCCCCTCGCCAGTACCTCGTTCTTTACACTAAAGATTAAATTTTGTCCCAATTCATTAAGAATGACCCCTGAATCACAAAAGCCGCAGAATAAATAGTTGAAATCACTAAAATTACTTTAGCGTAAAGAGCGAGGTATTAGGAGGAGGTGAGCCCCTCATATGCGTAATAATTTCTGTTCGTTTTAAGTTTTAATGCTGCTCCTTACTTCCAGTTGAAAAAACTTTTCATATTTATTTTTTCATTGTTTTTTTTTTTTTAAGTAATACCAGAAAATCCTGCGCTCCCTTCATGGAAATTTTCTTCCCCCATGAAAAATTCCTCGATGGAAAGTTCCCCCAACATATCCCCCTCTCGTCAACCCCTCCCCCAAACCAAAAAATCCCCCTGAAACGTCTGTTCACTTCCCAATAACCATTTCTATATGTAAGCACTGGTCAAAGTTTGTAACTTGTAGCCCCTCCCACGGGGACTGTGGGGGAGTAAGTCGTCCCCAAAGACATATTTATAAGGGTTTTCGACTACGCTGAATAAAATGGCTATCTCAGAATTTTGGTCCGTTGACTTTGGGAAAATAATTAGCGTGGGAGGGGGCCTAGGTGCCCTCCAATTTTTTTGGTCACTTAAAAAGGGCACTAGAACTTTTCATTTCAGTTAGAATGAGCCCTCTCGTAAGATTCTAGGACCACTGGGTCGATACGATCACCCCTGGGAAAAAAAAAACAACAAAAAAAACAAAGAAACAAACAAATAAACACGCATCCGTGATCTGCCTTCTGGCAAAAAATACAAAATTCCACATTTTTGTAGATAGGAGCTTGAAACTTCTTGAATAGGTTCGCTGATACGCTGAATCTTATGGTGTTTTTTTCATTAAGATTCTATGACTTTTAGGGGGTTTTTCCCCCTATATTCTAAAATAAGGCAAATTTTTTCAGGCTCGTAACTTCTGATGGGTAAGACTAAACTTGATGAAACTTATATATTTAAAATCAGCATTAAAATGCGATTCTTTTGATGTAGCTATTGTATCAAAATTCCAATTTTTAGAGTTTTGGTTACTATTGAGCCGGGTCGCTCCTTACTACAGTTCGTTACCACGAACTGTTTGATAAATTACTATGGCTTCATTGAGACTTTTTGAATGAGTAGACCGGACCAATTTTTTTTCTTTAGAGTTGGATAAAAAAATCAAGTGGGGAAAATCAAAAAGGGGAAAATAACGTTTAGGTAAAGAATTTTACCAATTTATTTGTCAAAACTTCAATAGGTAATAGACCTGTAGTGTAGGCAAATTTCAGGGCCCTCTAGAGGGAGAAGGAGTGGAGGTGGGTACTTTAAAATACCTTCCCGGGACATACTTTAGCCTGTAGACTCATCCCTGAAAGTTTCATTTTCCTAACCTAAACCCTTTCCGAGATAGCAAGAAGTCAATTAACTAGAGTTTTACCTAAAATTTATTATCATTGCCAAAGAATTTTTGACAACCTGGAATTTTTGACTCTTTCACAACCAGGAGACACTTACACTCTTTTATTTATTTATAGTGTAAGAGCAGAAATAGCAAGAAATAGTCTCCCTCCCGTGAACCATCCTTATCATACCCCTATAAATGACTCCCAGAAACCACACCCTAAATCGATGGGCTCTTAAGAAAGATAATAAAAAAATCTCCCATAAAAAGAAAAAAAGAAAATACAATCTGAAGAGAAGGTCTAGCAAGCAAGTTAAATTATATGATTAATTTTTTCCTCAAAACGAGGTTTATCTTGTAATTTTATGACGAAGTGATTCGTAAACTGATCGTGCGAGCAGTTTCATGTCTGAATCTCTAGCAGATCAAGAGCAAAATTTTGGGTAAGGGGGCCACTGGATCAAGGGTGCCAATGTGACTCGAGGTGGGCACTAAAAAAGTTTATTTTGAAAAAGATTATAACAAAGAAAAAAGAACAGAATAAGGGCACCAGAAATATCCTGGAGGAAGGGTCTCCCCGACCCCTTGGATCTGTTCCTGGCCTAAATTGCTTTTAACTCTTTCAGTCATCTAACTTCAACCAGATTAGTTATATAGTTATATAAATAGATAGACAGATTTATCACACGAAAGCCCTATTAGGCCATTTGCTATTTAACTAGTCACAAAACTAAAATTTAGAATTTTTTTGAGTGGGGAATGGACAGGGGCAGTTCAAAAAATTATTCCTTAGCATGAATTAATGTTGTAAGTTGCCTTGTCATATCCCAATTATAGAGGTCCAGACAACATGCACCTTCACAAGAAAGAGAATAAAACAAATCTGTCAAAAAAGAAAAACAGAAAACGCATTCTGAAGATGAAGATCTAGCAAGCAAAATTAATTATATGATTAATTTTTCATGAAAACGAGGTTTATCTTATAATTTTATGACGAAATGATTCGTAAACTGATCGTGCGAGCAGTTTTATGTCTGAATCTCTAACAGATCAAGAGCAAAATCTTGGATAAGGGGGCTGCTGAACCAAGGGCAATAATGTGACTTGAGGTGGGCATTAAATTAAAAAGTTGATTTTAAAAAAGATTAAAAAAAGAAAAAAGAACGGAATAGATGTGCGAGAAGTGTCTTAGGAGGTGGGTCGCCCCCTCCGACCTCATGTATCTGTTCCTGGCCTAAATTGCTTTTAATTCTTTCATTCATCTGGTTTCCACCAAATTAGTTATATAGTTAAAATAAATAGATAGATAGATTTACTCACACGAAAGCCCTATTGGGCCATTCGCTATTTAATTAGTCACAAAACTAAAATTAAGGATTTTTTGAGGGTGGAGGGGGTTTATTATTAGTCAAAACTTACCTTTGAATTTTGGGTATTTTCAGATATTTTACCAAAATATCCGGAAATATCCTTCGATCCCCTTGCACATTCAGCCATCAGTCTTTGTCACTTATCCATTCTATGCTCACGTCCAGATTTTTTATTTTTATCCATTTTGAACTTTTAGCTACAAGGCTACTATTCAATATGTCATTGTGAATAGACAAATAGCTATAGCTGTGTTACCACGTTAATGAAACGAGTTGAAGATACCAGTTTTATCTTCAACAGGTGTTTCCATTTTCGTGAAATAGGGGAAAGTTCCATGTTTGTAGAAAAATCTTTGCAGCAATCAAAGATTTTTATGACAATTTTGCAGATATATACTGAACCGGCTGAAGATAAATAATTTTTGTTCATTTTAAGTTTCAACTTTGCTCTTTACATTCATAGGAAAGCTTGACTTTTTCTTGTTAATTGGGTAAATCACCTACGAATAATTGATCAAATTGACAAGTATACTTAAAAAACGATAAAAAAAGAACGGAACGCGAATGAGGGCGCCAGCAAAATCTTGGGGGCCCCGGCCCCATGGATCCGCCCCTGGCACCAATACATTACCCAATCAACACTTCCCTGAGTATAATTTTTCCTAACAGAACCTTTGCCCTTTCCCCAATTGGGCCAGATTTAAGGTAAAACGTTTGTTTCGCCACAAGCTGTCTAAAATGGAAACTATACCGCGAAGCAGCTTAGTTTCCATGCTATAGAACTTAGAAATGCTAAATCTAGAAGCGCATCCATTTTTTTCTTTCTAAAATCCCCTTCAAAGAAACTAAAAATGCGCAAATTGGCCAGTGTAAAGACCTCGCCCCGTTGCCCGCGGGGCTCATGGACTAATACGCTTCGCTCTATAGGTAATGTTACCTCTATGCAAAATCGGACGTTTGTTTTGTTCGAAAGTGAAAGTGCTATTATTTCTAAGTGCTATAGTATGGAAACTATGCTGCTTCGCGGCATAGTTTCCATTTTAGACAGCTTGTGACGAAACTAAAGTTTTACCAGATCGGATCCAGTCCTAGGCTATGTACAAAATTTGTAAAGAAAGCACCACACTAATAAAATACCTGGTACTTGAGAATGTGATTAATAGAAATTTTTTGTGAATCATAAAGCAAGTTGACACTTATGTATTATAGCGACCACACTCAAGAAGTTAGGTTTATTCTAATTAATTATACCCCCACCCCCGCATGATCCCAAATAAATTCCTAGGAGTATACAAAAGAAACCGCTAAAACACTGAAATTTTCGCTATAAAATATGCAGCATGGGTAAAATTCTACTTTAGCTACTTTTTGCTATCTTTGAAAGGGGTTAGGTTAGGAAAATGAAACTTTTAGTAATGAATTCAGGGCCAGAAACATACTTTAAGATGTATTGCCAAGTTTCTATGTTAATACTCTTCTGATTTTTAAGTCTTAGAAATTTGCCTACATGACAGGTTGAAATTTGACCTATTGAAATTTTGATAAAACAACATTTTACCTTAATTTTCAGTTACCAGTTGCTTTTGCTCTGTCTTTAGTTGTGAAAATGCAATTCTTGTTATTTGAGTAGAATTCTGAGCCATATCAATTTTTTTTTCAAAATTTAGGAAATGTATTTACATATCTGTAAACAGTAAGGTTTTAGAAAAGGTAGAGGATATGTCGACCAAGTTTTCACTCTTAGGTTAATAATTGAGAAGTCCCTTCGTTGTCAAACACCTTTGGTCCTCAGTTTTATCGATTATGAGCAAGCTTTCGATTCTGTTGATAGTAATAGCATTAGCAAAGGTCTTATCCTTACATGATATACCTGGAAAATACATTAAAGTGATTTGTGCTATGTACGAGAATAATACTGCTGCGGTTAAGATAGGAAATGAGGTTAGCAACTGGTTTTGTATTAAATCAGGAGTTAAGCAGAGTTGTGTTCTATCCCCCTTGATCATTTTGATGGACTTTGTCTTAAGGAGCACAGTAAAGGCAATTGTAGACCACAGAATACAATGGGGAGGAAAAACGCTCCTGGACTTATATTATGCTGATGATTTAAGTATATTAGATGAAAGTGTGAGCAAAATGAATGAATTTTCAGAGGTTTTGCGAGTTCATGGTGCTAAAATAGGCTTGAAAATTAATGTTAAGAAGACTAAGTCACTAAGGCTAGGAATAAGTGAAGATGAACAGGTGACATTAGGTAACGAAAAGATTGATCAGGTTGGGAGCTTCAGTTACCTTGGTAATATTATTAGTAAAGACGGTGGGAGCAGTGAAGATGTTAAAAGTAGAATAGCTAAGGCTCAGGGTGTTTTTTTCACAGTTAAAAAAAGTTTAGAAGAATAGAAAGATAAGTCTGCAAACCAAGATTAGAATATTGGAAGCTACAGTGATAACAGTGGTTAAATATGGCTCTGAAGCATGGGCGCTCCGAAAAGCAGATGAAAATTACTAGATGTTTTCCAGAGAAAGTGTCTACGGATTGTTCTGGATACCCGACTGACTGACCGTATTTCAAACTGAAGGTTGTACGAAAAATGTGGTTCAATCCCACTTTCTAGGGCTATAATGAAAGAAAGGTTGAGATGGCTAGGCCATGTTCTGCGGATGAAGAATGACAGATTACCGAAGAATGTCCTTTTTGGCCAACCGTCTTGGGCTACAAGGAAAGCAGGTTGTCCTTGTCTGGGTTGGGAGGATGTCATAAATAAAGATTTCAAGGAAATGGGAACTTCCTGGGAGGGCGTAAAGAGGGAGGCCTTGAATAGATTAGGCTGGATGAGGAGCTTGCATGGCTGTGTAGGCCTCAGGCGGCTTGGTGCTGCGGTGAGTTATTAGTGGTAGTAATAGTATCTTTAAAACCTAATTAATTAGGATTGAGCAATGTTCTGAAGCTGAAAACAATTTTGTTGTATTTCATTCAAGCAGAAGATCTTTTTTGCAAGGTTTCACTTTTATAACAAAAATATTTTATGGGTCATCAAAGGTGAGGGTCCTCTAGAAGGAGAAGTAGTGGATGTAGTAGCTTTGAAATATCTTCCCGGGACACGCTTTAATCTGTAGAGCCATCCCTGAAAGTTTCGTTTTCCTAACGTAACTGCTTTCTAAAGTATCAAAAAGTAACTAAACTTGGTTTTTACTTGAGGCTTGTTTCCATTGACCAGGTTGAGCATGTTTACTTCCACTACTATATTCTTTTTTGAACCATTTCAAATAGTTTTTGTATTCACAATCTATTGTTATCACTTAGGTAAAACTAAATTTCACTGAGTAGAGAGTGATGAAACCCCTTTTAACAAAGAACCCACGATGCATCACAAGATTCAATTAACAGAGAAACCGTGCTGTTAGGAATTGATTTTTATGGCAACTAACCAAGTAACATATAGCAATCGCTAATTCTGTCGATCTGTCTGTCGGTCTGTCAGTCGGTCTGTCTGTCTGTCGGTCCCGGTTTTGCTACTTTAGGCACTTCCAGGTAAGCTAGGACGATGAAATTTGGCAGGCGCATCAGAGACCGGATCAGATTAAATTAGAAATAGTTGTTTTCCCGATTTGACCATCTGGGGGGGGGGGTAGTGGGGGCCGGTTAATTCGGAAAAAATAGAAAAAAAGAAGTATTTTTAACTTACGAACGGTTGATCAGATCTTAATGAAATTTGATGTTTGGAGGGATATTGTGTCTCAGAGCTCTTACTATAAATCCCGACCGGATTTGGTGACAATAGGGGGTAGTTGGGAGGGGGAAACCTAAAACCTTGGAAACACTTAGGGTGGAGGAATCGGGATGAAACTTGGTGGGAAAAATAAGCACAAGTCCTAGATACGTGATTGACATAACTGGAACGGATCCGCTCTCTTTGGGATAGTTAGGGGGGGGGGTTAATTCTGAAAAATTAGAAAAAATGAGGTATTTTTAACTTACGAACGGGTGATCGGATCTCAATGAAATTTGATATTTGGAAGGATATCGTGTCTCAAAGCTCTTATTTTAAATCCCGATTGGATCTGGTGACATTGGGGCGAGTTTGGGGAGGGGAACCTAAAATCATGGAAAACGCTTAGAGTTGAGGGATCGAGATGAAACTTGGTGGGAAAAATAAGCAGAAGTCTTAGATACGTGATTGACATAATTTGAACGGATCCGCTCTCTTTGGGGAAATTGGGGGGAGGGTTAATTCTGAAAAATTAGAAAAAATGACGTATTTTTAACTTACGAAAGAGTGGTCAGATCTTCATGAAACTTCATATTTAGAAGGACCTCGTAACTCAGATCTCTTATTTTAAATCTCAGCCGGATCAAGCGTCATTGCGGGCGGGGTCAGTTGGGAAGGGGGAGAAATCTTAGAAAATACTTAAAGCGGAGAAATCAGGATGAAACTGGGTGGGAAGAATAAAAATAAGATACGGGACTGACATAACCGGACCAGATCCGCTCTCTTTGGTGGAGTTTGGGGGGGGGGGTAATTCGGAAAAATGAGGTATTTGTAACTTACGAACAGGTGATCAGATCTTAATGAAATTTGATATTTAGAAGGATCTTGTGTTTTAAAGCTCTTATTTTAAATTCCGACCAGATCCTGTAACATTGAGGGGAGCTGGAGGGGGAAACCGGTATTCTTGGAAAACCTGAAAATTGGGGTATTTTTATCTTACGAATAGGTGATCGGATCTTAATGAAACTTGATATATAGAAGGATCTTATGTCTCAGATGCTCCATTTTTGACTCGAATTGGATCCGGGGACATAGGGGGTTGGAGGAGGGAAACAGAAATCTTGGAAAAAGCTTAGAGTGGAGAGATCGGGATGAAACTTGATGGGAAGAATAAGCACAAGTTCTAGATACGTGATTGAAATAATTAGAACGGATCCATTCCTTATGGAGGAGCTGGGGGGTGTTAATTTGGAAACATCAGAAAAATTGAGGTGTTTTTAACTTAAGAATGGATGACCGGATCTTAATGAAATTTGATATTTAGAAGGAATTTATGTCTCAGAGCTCTTATTTCAAATCCCGACCAGATCTGTTGACATTGGGGGGAGTAGGAGGGGGAAATCAGAAATCTTGGAAAACGCTTAGAGTTGAGGAATCAGGATGAAGCTTGGTGGATGGAATAAGCAAATGTCGTAGATACGTGATTGACGTAACCGTAACAGATTCGCTCTCTTTGGGGGAGTTGGTGAAAGGGGTTCAGCACTTTAGCGACTTTGGTGCTTCTGGACGTGCTAGGACGATGAAAATTGGTAGGCGTGTCAGGGAGCTGCACAAATTGACTTGATAAAGTCGTTTTCCCAGATTCGACCATCTGGGGGGCTTAAGAGACAGGAAAAATTAGAAAAAATGAGGTATTTATAACTTACGAGTGGATGAAGGACATCGTGACTCAGAGCTCTTATTTTAAATCCCGATTGGCATTAAGCCTCTGATTTTCCTTTTAAATCAATCGATTGATTCTTAGAATTTTGTTAGAGCTCATACCATATGAGCTCTTGGCTCTTAGCTCTTCTGGCCTCATCACAAGCTTCATATGAGCTCTTAGCTCTTGTTTTTTTTTGGGGGGGGGCATGTAATATATATATATTTAATTTTATTCCGGTGTCGGTGGTTAATCTGGGAACTTCGGGAGGGTGGGGGGTTGCATTTCCAGAAAAGTGACAATGATATTCGGAAGGAGTTAAAATAAGGCATCTAATGGTACTACTTTTATTTGTTTAGCGTATTTTCTTCGGGAATGGCTAACCACTTTATTTTTACCCCTTTTACCCACAAATTTAACTTTTACACAAAAGTGAAAATATTCCGAAAAAAAAAGAAAAAAAGATGACAGGAGGCTCAAAATCCTGACATTGTGACTGGAACTTTAATGCTCTATTAAATTGAAAAAAAAAAATTGTTCTTTACTCTATCACTTTAATCTATCTTTGCTCTATCACTTTGCTCTTTGCTCTTTGCTCTATCACTTTAATGCTCTGTCATCTGAGTTGGCTGCTTGATTTTTGGCTGTTTTTGACATTAAGAAAAATTTTGACCTTTCCTTTTTTTGACAATATCAACAAAGTGATTCGTAAAAATGTGAAACTACAATCAATTTTCGGTTGCGGTTTATGAGGGCGAGATTTGGGATACAAGTAGTGAGTTAAGCCCTTATTCAGTGTCTCAATGACTTGAGGGGCAAAGAATATGAGTACAAGTTGGCTAGGTGTCGGATCTAGTCAAATGTTTTACTCGTGTTTTGGCTTATTGTTTCCCCAAAACCCAGCTCTGCAAGTTAAGTAATAGTCGTAGAAGTAGTCAAAGAAACAGTTATGGTAACACAGTGCTAGGCCCCCCCCCCGGAAAATTCCCGCCGTTGAACCCCCTGGATATTCTCCAGAATAATTCCGGATGTTCATTAGAAAGTAAATTTAAAGTTTTACTCACCTGTGTAAGTAACAAAAAAATATTGTGCCATAGTAGAGTTGTATTTTCTGCCATTCTGTGGCGTAAAATAACAGTTTTGACTCAAAAAGTACTATAAATCCATCAAATGAAAATTTTCAGTTACGCGATTGATTCAAAATTATCAAAAAACTATCCGTTGACCTTTCCAGTTTCAGTGACAGTAATACCGCGCGGTGGAGCACTCGGTCCCAAGTATAAAAGTTTCTTTTTAATCAAGTTTTTTTTTATTCAGTAAAGTGCATATTACGTTCTGTTCTTAACAAGATATAGGGAGGGGGCGTTAGCCAAATTCATCTTAGTTGCTGCTCGTTTTGAGTTTGACTCGGTTATTTGTTTCAATTTCTTTTCGTTTTGGGTTTTATTTGTTTTAATGGTTATTTTTGGTAGTTTTACACTTGGAAAATTATTTGAATTTATTTCTGTTCATTTTGGTTTACTGTAGCTGTTTACTTTTCTTTGAGCAACTTATTTCATGGAAATTTTTTTTTAATTACTCTCAGGAAAGGTTAGGGAAATTTAGTTGACGCTTTCAGGGCATGTGGAGGGGAACAGTTGATCAATATTTGTCTATGCTCAAGGCTGTAACATGGTGAGGGTTAGAATTTTGTCAGCCTTAAAAACCCCCAAAGATTATGCAGATTTTAAACCCGTATGTTTGAGTATATTTCTCTGTAGATGTCAATTCAAAGAATTATAGTAAAACTATTATTTAAAATTGTTGCAAAATTTTGTCCAACATATAAATAGTAAACCAAGATCTGGATTCTTGTAGAGAAAAACCGAAAAGATTTAAAGATGTCTATACAGACCAATGAAAAAAACCATATCAATAAAAAGACTATTAAAAACGAATAGAAATTATTAAGGTAAAGTGCTACATTAAACCAAAATAAGCAGAAAAAAAGTCAAATAATTTTCCAAGTGTAAAACCACCATCTATCAGCATCAATAAACAGATGAAACTCAAAACGAGCAGCAACTGCGACAAAATGGAATAGGACTAACACCCCCTGTGCCTTCTAAAGACTAATTTGCACTTTGCTCAAACAAAATGTATTTTAAAAATTTTCTCTTGTTTAACCTTAATGATTCCAAAATATTAGGAATTTCAGGAATGAATATTAGCATATAAATTAAACGGTCAATCCTCATTCATTTGTTTGTTTTTGTTTGTGTTTCAGTAATCTTGGTTATAACGGTGATTTTTTTTTTCCATTGTTTTTGATGTTAAGAGAATTAAAAACATCTCGAAATGGAGATTGTGGTAGTTTTTGCTTGTTTTGAGTTTTACTTGGTTAATTATTATATTTTCTGTTCGTCTTGGGTTTCATTTATGTATTTTTTTTTATTTACGGTAGTTTTAGACTTGAAAAGATAATCGACTTTATTATCTCTGATCTTTATTTCTCATCTTTATTTCTTATCTTTGCTTAGCCTTAGTCTATTTCTTATCTTTACTTGTCTTTGAAAAACTTTCTCTTGAAAAAGTGTTTTTTTTTAATATTTAATGAACTTAAAAGCCAATTCATTTCATGTATTAATTGTTATCAATTTTTTTTTAGAGTTTCGATTGCAACTAGGCCAAGTCGGTTCTTACTTACAGTCGTTACGACGAACGATTCTTTTTGGATATTTATTCTGGTTTGAGTTTTTTACGCTTTTGGCCAGCTTCGAAGGTCATTTCTCTCTGTGCTGTCTAATTTATATTGTTATCTAATATATATTTCTTTAGGTCCCGGGGTGTGAAACACAACAATGCTACCATACGGATTAGTGGTCGTTGTGATGATGATCGTTGCAGGCATTTTTGTTGCTGAAACTTCAAGAACTGTTGAAGGCATTCCAGTCGGGATCGTCGTTTACAAAGAAGATGATTTCATCGCCAAAGAAGGCTACGAGGTCCTATCCAGCTGTGAAGAGTAGCAAGATGGCAACTTAATATTTTTTTGTATCTTGTGATTTTTTTCTCTTATAATTTTTTGTCTCAAATTAAATTATTTGCTCATCAGCGAATATACTTAAATCAACTTACAGTTTTAACCTACACCTCTGTATATACTACTAATCCAAAAGACTTCAAGATACAAAAGTTTGAGGAGGCACCCTCTTTCAGCCACCTGGTGCGCGTCTTATATGCCACGGGTGTCACACATCTCCGCCACATTTTGAATAGTTTCTGCAACGCTTGGCACGTGCCACCTGGTGTGGGTGATTTCTGAAAGTGGGCACTTCGTCAAAAACTTTATAAGAGGGCAAAAAAAAAATTTAGGGCTACTGATTATTGATACTCAATGACTTGTTACTGATATGTGATTGCTCTTTAGACCTTCAAGAAATGGGTAAAGAATCTGGTGCCAGAATCATTATAGTCCAAATAGTTCTGCAGATGAGAAATGAAGCCAGAACGCATTTTAAAATACCTAAAACCTCTGAGTTTCTTGAAAAGAGGGAAACACACAGGATTTTTTGAGGGGAATGGGATTTCAGAAATCTCAAGATATCAAAGGCCCTTATACATTCTTTTTAATCACATGTGGAAATTTAACCTTAACTCTATAGCACTGTAGAAAAAAAGAATTATACCTTTTTTGGGAAAGTAACTCTTTGAAACTTTTTTGAACAAGAACTCATGAAAAAAAAACAATCTTTTTTGCTTTTCAGTATAACTGGTGTTTCAGGATTGAAAAACAAAAACAATAACACAAAACGCTACTGCAGTAATATGTTATGCATTCGACATGGGTGTTGCAAAATGCTTTATTCTTTAAAAAACATGTAAAAAACTAACAGTTATTTTTTTTAGTCCCTAAGATTAAAAAACAAATATCGGTACGCAGTTTGGATTCTGTTGATTTAAAGGGAACTTTTTCTGAAGTGACTCCAGTTTTATGATTTTTACTTTAAAAACATTTCAAATTTTTTTTGGACTTTTCTTATTCTTGATTCTTAAGCTAATCTTGAGCGTTTAATTTTTGTTGCTTTCAGAGCTTCAACTTGCAAAATTTTTTATTAAAAATGTATTAGAAAGAGGGATTACCAGATAATTCCTTGTTAAAGCTTTTTCCCTTGTTAAAGATTTTAAAATTAGGTATAAGTGGCACGACTTGCAAGCTTGGAATCAGCTTTAAAATAATATTTAAATTGAAAAAAAAGAAGTAAAAATATGAAATCTGTCGCCCAAGTTTGAAACTTTACTAAAGACCAAAGTAGTAGAAATTTAGCAAACGCGGTTTCAAATAAACGTCTTGTAAAAAAAAAAAAAAACACATCTTGCCATCTTATTCCAGGCCTGCATCGCCCAGCAGCATATACCTCGTGAATACGCGCTATGTGAATGTCTAGTAACGCGTATTCCTGAAAAAAAAAATAAAATAAAATTCGAATACCTGCGACATGTTTACATTGATAACCATTTGTTTGACTATTGGAAAGCTTCTTGAGAAACTTATCAAACAGTTCGTGGTGACGAACTTTAGTAAGGAGCGACCCGGCTCAATAGCAACGGAACTCTAAAAAATGGAATTTTTATGCCAATAGTTACATCAAAAGAATCAAATTTTAATGCTGATTTTAAATATATAAGTTTCATCAAGATTAGTCTTACTCGTCAAAAGTTACGAGCCTGAGAAGATTTGCCTCATTTTAGAAAATAGGGGGAAATACCCCCTAATAGTCATACGATCTTAACGAAAATCACACCATCAAATTCAACGTATCAAAGAACCTTACTGTAGAAGTTTCAAGTCCCTATCTACAAAAATGTGGAATTTAGCATTTTTTGCCAGAAGACAAATCACGGATGCGTGTTCATTTTTTTTTCCAGGGGCGATCGTAACGACCCAGTGGTCCTAGAATGTCGCAAAAGGGCTCATTCTAACGGAAATTAAAAGTTCTAGTACCTTTTTAAAGTGACCAAAAAAATTGGAAAATTCTGGCAAAAAAATTTGCCAGGAGACAGATCACGGATGCGTGTTCATTTTTTTTTCCCAGGGGTGATCGTAACGACTCAGTGGTCCTAGAATGTCGCAAAAGGGCTCATTCTAACGGAAATTGAAAGTTCTAGTCGTGACCAAAAAAATTGGAGGGCACTTAGGCCTCCCACGCTCATTTTTCCCCAAAGTCACCGGATCAAAATTCTGAGATAGCCATTTTATTCACCATAGTCGAAAAACCTAATAACTATGTCTTTGGGGACGACTTACTCCCCCGCAGTCGCCGTGGGAGGGGCTGCAAGTTACAAACTTTGACCTGTGTTTACATATAATAATGGTTACTGGGAAGTGTACAGACGTTTTCAGGGTGATTTTTTTGGTTTGGGGGGAGAGTTGAAGGGGGGGGGGGGGGTTACGTGGGAGGATCTTTCATTGGAACGCTTTATTGGGGAAGAGACTTTCGATGGAGGGGGCGCAGGATTTTCTAGCATTATTTAAAAAAAAACAATGAAAAAATAAATATGAAAAGTTGTTTCTACTGAAAGTGAGGAGCAGCATTAAAACTTAAAAAGAACAGAAATTATTACGCATATGAGGGGTTTACCTCCTTGTAATACCTCGTTCTTTACGCTAAAGTATTTTTAGTATTTTCAACTATTTATTCGAAGGCCTTTGTGATTCAGGGGGTCATTCTTAAAGAATTGGGACAAAATTTAAGCTTTAGTGTAAAGAGTGAGGCATCGACGAGGGGTGAGCCCCCTCATATACGCCATAAAAACATACGAATATAGAAGTTTGCTACGTAAGTTAATTCGTAAGTTACATATATTTTTTACTTATGAAAACGTTAGTAAAAAATTAAAAGTTACAGTTGCCTTTTTAAGTAATCAAAAAATTGGAGGGCAACTAGGCCTCATCTCTCGCTCCTTTTTTTCGAAATCTTCCGATTAAAACTATGAAAAAGCCATTTAGCCCAAAAAAAAATCAATATGCAAAGTTCGTTTGAATTATTTATGCGTGGAGAGCCAAGATAAAAAAATGCATTAATTAAAAAACGTCCAGAAATTAAACAAAAAACAAGTTTTTTAAATGAAAGTAAGGAGCGACATTAAAAGTTAAAACTAACAAAAATTACTCCGTATATGAAAGGGGCTGTTCCTCCTCAACGCCCCGCTCTTTACGCTAAAGTTTTTTACTGTTTTAAAATGTAGAGTTAAGAGAAAGAGTCAAACTTTAGCATAAAGAGTGGGGCGTTGAGGAGGAAAAGCCCCTCTCATATACGGAGTAATTTTTGTTCGAAAAACTTGTTTTTTTTTGTTTATCTACAGTTGAATCGGTATGTGATAAAGGCGATAACTAGTTTAGTTTTTAAAAAAGACTTGGTGTGTAAGATACCCGCGCAACTTTTGTAGCGATTCTTGGAAGGCATAGGCCTACTAATATTAGTATTAACAATTCTCTTCATCTCCTAGCCAACACAGCATCGCGCGCTCCTCTATCCTAATCTATTCAGAGCCTCCATCTTCACACCCTCCCAAGAAGTTTCTGTTTCCCTTGAATCTTTCCTTACGACATCCCCCCACCCTTTTTAAGGGTTTTTATTACTTTGGTTATGGCAATAACATTTTTTGTTTGTTTCAATTTTAAGAGGATTATTAAAAAAAAGTTTTCCACAAAAGAATTTTTCGATGAATAGTAAAGAGCTACATTAAACCAAAGACGAGTAGAAATAAAGTCAAATATTTTAACTTAAAACGAACAGAAGTCACTATCAATAAATAATTGATACCAAAACGAGCACAAAATATAATTAACTTTCACGTAAAACTCAAAACGACCAGAAATTAACTCAAACAGGAGAGGGACTAATGCCCTTAAGCTTTCTACAAGCCATAGCATTATTTGCGCTTTACTGAAAACATTTTTTTTATTATATCCAGCGGTATGTTTATTTGCCAAAACATCAATAACAAAAAAAACGACATCGCAAAACCTTCAAGATTACTGAAAAACTAGTGCAACTTGACTGATTATTAAATATATAGTGATATTCATTCCTTGGAGAATAAATTCATTTCCGAAAAAAGAGAAGGGACCAACCCTGCAAAATGCTCAATAAAAACAGTTATAAGGTGCGGATCCAAGTTTGAGGGAAGGTAATAAACTTTAACTTTTAATACGAACCGAAATAATAGTTACTATCGCTGAATGAGATGATGGCAATTTTTTTCACTAGGCAGTTTTTTCCAAAACGCGTTTGTTAACTTTTGGTTACAATGGCCTGCAGTTCGCTCTTTACTAGATTGTATCTACTGCTGCAACAATGACATTTCATACATACATATACACCAGCAAAATTTCGAAGGCTAATATTTTTTTGGGGGGAGGGGGGCGGTAGGGGTAGTAATGAAAGAAAATCATTTTATTTTTTAATTAAAGTGTAAGACATTCAGGAAAATTCATTACATTCGTTTTTAGGCGGAGGGGATGGGTCCTGAGCCTTCCTCCTGTTTACGTCCCCAGTTCCATCTAACGCTAGCCAGGCCATGGCAACCACTGTCTCAACTTTCCTCCCAACTTGATAGCTCTATTCCTTTTATTGATAGAAGTAACCGTAGAAATTAAAACGCATGATCTGTGCATGATAGTAAAACTTAAATAAGTAATAAATGTTATAATAGCCTATTCCACAAATTTTTACAGAGGTTTTAAACTAATCCTTTCATGGCACAGCGAGATTAATCTCTGCTTAGTCATATGGGACTCGAGGTTCAACCTCAGCTGCCTCAGGGATAGAGATTAAGCATTATTTTTCTCCAAACAGTAAAATGACCAAACTTGGTAGGTTTATTCTTTTTTGACAAAAACAGCCATATAAATTGAAAATATAGAACCCTCCCACCATCCAAGCAATCAAGCAATCCCCTACCATCCAAACTAGAATCTGTGTCTGTGTCGTATATTTCTACTTGTGATGAATGTTATAACTGTTCTAAGAGCTTAAATTTTAAAAGCTCTTATTTACTTCACAAATTTCAATGAAATATTAAATTTACCCTATGATGCCGCAGTGGGATGAATTGATCACTACTTGGTAATACTGGACCAAGAGTTCGATCTCAGTTGGAGCAGAGCAAGGAATGGAATGGAGATTATGCATTCGAGTTACGAACCACGCTAATTGAATCTAAACGAGCCTAACTTGAAAGCAGTTAACTCAGTGTAATATAGCTTATCTAATAAATTTTTATCAAAACCATCGCATATTTTGCTCTTCTTATTTCAAGCAGCAAAACTTTTATAGGAAATATTTCATATTTTAGATAATACATTTGCTTATTACCATCTTATTTCAAGCACCAATACATTTCGATCAACACTATCACATATTTTCCCCAGCTTATTTCAATCAATAAAACATATTGTAGAAAATATTTTGCATTCAAATAATGCATTTCCTTGTTTCGATCTTATTTCAAGCGGAAAAACGTTTTGTATAGAACTCTCATTTTTAATACCGTATTTGCTCATTTCCGTCTTATTTTCAAGAAACAATACATTTTAGACAACACCATCAGATATTTTACTCATCTTATTTCAAGCAGCAATACGTTTTGTAGAACATATTTCACGTTTTGAATACCGCAATCGCTTATTTCCATCTTATTTTTAAGATATAATACATTTTGAACAGTACCATCGCATGCTTTCTTTATCTTATTTCTAGCAGCAAAGACATTTTTTGAAAATTTTGCTCATTTTGGATAACGCATTTGCTTATCTCCATCTTGTTTTCAAGAAACAATGCATTTATAGCAACACTTTAACATATTTTCCTCATCTTATTTCAAGCAGTGGGTTGAGTGGGTTGGTGCGCTGGATTCAGGATCCCTTGTCTGAGAGGACGCGGGTTCGAGTCCCAGTGTACCCAATTCTTCAGTTTGGGATGGGGGTCAGTGGCGTGACTCTGTAAGCTTAGCCAGAGTCGACCCAGCTCTAAATGGGTACCTGGAGAAATCTGGGGAAGGTAAACAGGAAGGGTGTGCGAAAGCACAGGATGGCTGGCCCCCAACCCCCCATTGCACTTCCTGGTTGAAGGGCGAAGAAACGGAGATCAGCACCGCCGGTACGGACTGTAAAGTCTAATGCCGTGTACTTTACCTTTTATTTCAAGCAGCAAAATATTTTGTAGAAAATATTTCGTAATTTGAATAATGCGTTGACTTATTTCCATCTTATTTCAGGAAGCAATACATTGTGAGCAACACCCTCGCATAATTTCCTTCTCTTATTTCAAGCAGCCAAACATTTTGTGGGATATAATTTGCATTTTGAATAACGCATCTGCTTATTTCATCTTATTTCAAGAGGCAATACATTTTGAGCATTACCATCGTATTTTTTCCTCATCTTACTTCAATTAGCAAAAAAGTTTTTAGAAAATATTTCGCATTTTTAATAGCGTATTTGCTTATTCGTATCTTTTTTTCAAGATACAGTACTTTTTTGAACAACAAAATCACATATTCTCCTCATCAAGCAGCAAAATATTTTGTAGGAAATATTTCGCATTTTGAATAATGCGTTTGGATATTCCTATTTCATTTCAAGCACTAATAAATTTTGTTCAACACCTTCACATATTTTCCTTCTCTTAGTTCAAAGAGCAAAACATTCTTAGGAAATATTTCTTTGAAATAGCACATTTGCTTATTTCCATTTTATTTTTAAGAAAAAATACATTTTAAACAACACCATCACATATTATCCACATCCTATTTTAAATACTACACATTTTGTAAAAAATATTTCACGTTTAAATAACACATTTGCTTATTCCTATCTTATTTTCAGGAAACAATACATTTTGAACGATACTATCACATATTTTACTCTTTTCATTTCAAGCAGCAAAACATTTCGTAGAAAATATTTACTATTTTGAATAACGCATTTGATTATTTCCATCTTATTTTCAAGAAACCATACAACCATACCCATTTTTTCCTTATCTTATTTCAAGCTGAAAAAATATCTATAGAAAATATTTCACATTTTGAATTACGCATTTGCTTATTTACATCTTATTTCAAGAGGCAACAGATTTTGAACGACAATATCGCATATTTTTCTCCTCTTATATCAAAGAGCAAAACATTTTTTAGTAAATATTTTGTATTTTGAATAATGTGCTTGCTTATTTCCTTCTTATTTCCAGCACCAATATATTTAATCAACATCATCACTTATTTTCCTCATCTTATTTCAAGCAGCGAAACACTTTGTTAAAAACATTTCGAATTTCGAAGAATGTATTTGCTTATTTCTATCTCATTTCAAGAGACAATACATTTTGAGCAACACCTTCACATAGACTTTCGAATAAAAATTCTAAAAGTTGGAGTTGTTAGCAGACCCTAAAAGTAACGGAGACATAAGAAAGTAATGCAATAAATGTTTTTATTGAAATAATGGTATGTGGAATGTCATCACAAAAACGAATGCTTTGAATCTATCTCATCAAATACTTCATTATATGTTCTAATGAGATGTCACATATTCTATTTTGGGGAATTACACAACGTGTGATAATGCTTTCCAGAGGGGGCCGTGTGTCAGCCATTGAGTGTCATAGGCAGGGAATTGGCATGGAATATCGTAATCTAGCAATGAAATGGCACGTTTCCGCTGCTCAAATAAAAAATTGGTCATTTTTAGTTAATAGAGTTATTTTTTTGAAAAAAGGTGGATGAGCTTTTAGCTGTCATCGGGCTGGTAGATTGTGCCACGTTGGCCTCAATTGCCAGGATTCATCAAAAGAAACGTTATTGGGGATTTTTCATTAAGTTTAAATGATCGATTCTAGTGTAAATGGACATTTTTGGAGAAAAATGTCCGAAAACGTGATAGACGTGATAATGGTTGCCAGAACATGCGAGAGGGTCAGTCAAAATGTGGCACAGTGGTACGAATTGACATGGTGAATCATGTTGAGGGTGGTTTACAAAAACATGATACAATGGATTTAAAGCATATTTTAACAGGATAATACCTAAAAATGTCTTAGGAATGATGAAGGGTGCCAGAGAGTGTCGTGTGCCAACTATAGTTTGCCACATTGGTGTGAATTACCTTGAATTAAAAAGTTGAGGCTGGCTTGCAGAAACACGATACAACGGATTTAAAGCACATTTTGATCATGAAAATGTCTGAAAAACGCCTTTGGAATGATGAAGGGTGCCAGAGGGTGACAGAGGGCACAGTCTTAGATCGGAGAAACAAGGCATTTTCATTAAAAACTCTCAGAAATAACGGAAAGCAAAAAATGTGTCAAATGCAAAAAAATATGTGTTTCATTTTTCAAAATGTGATTTTGCTAGCATCAAGATTTAATGTAACAAGATATTACTGGAATGTAACAGGCAATCGCATCTAATAGAGCAATAGAAACGAGACATTTTCAGTGTTTGCTCAAAGAAACGTGGTATTTTCATTAAAATTACTCAGAAATAAGTGAATGCAAAAATATATCTCTTTTTCATCGTTTGAGTGTTCATTTTTCAATATGTGATTTGGCTAGTATCAAGATTAAATTAATGAATAGGCAGGTACATCTAATAAAGAAATAAAACGATGCATTTTCATTAAGACCTCTCAGAAACGTCTCTTAATATGGCTTAGATTTACCTCTAATAACAATCCTCCACCCTGTGGAATTTCTCGCTGGGGTGGGCCAGTCGCATATTGTCACGAAGGTGTGAATTTGCATAGTCTCGGCTCAAAGAAACGTAGAATTTTCATTAAACCTCTCAGAAATAACCGAATAAAAAAATCTGTCTTTTCCAGCGTTTGCGTGTTTCATTATCAAAATGCAATTTTGCTAGTATAATGATTTAAATCTATTGAATGTAACAGGCAGGTTCATCTAATAGAGCAAAATAAACAATGCATTTTCATTAAAAACTCTCTGTGATGTCTCTTAATATGACTTAAATTTACTTCTAATAACAACTCTCTCCCCTCTGGAATTGCTTCATAGGGTGGTCCAGCCTTATATTGTTACAGTGGCGTGAATATGCATAGTCTTTGCTCAAAGAAACGTGGTATTTTCATTAGAATTTCTCAGAAATAATCGACTGCAAAGACGTGTTCCCTTTTTTCTTGTATGTGCGTATAATAGGGTAATAGTAACGATTTAGTTTCATTAACACCTATCAGAAATGTTTATTAATATGGCTTAAATTTACCTCTAATAAAAACTCTCCCACTCTGGAATTGCTTGCTAGGACGGACCTGCCACATATTGTCACGGTAGCGTGAATAAGCATAGTCTTAGGTCAAAGTAAGGGGCATTTTCATTAAAACCTCTCAGAAATAACCGAACGCAAGATTGTGTCGCTTTTTTTCAAGCAGGTGCATCTAATAGATCAAAGATCAATAGCATTAGAATGCTTGTGTGCTCGCATGTGGAAAGGGTTGGAAACAAGTGATCCATTTAATTGTTCTAGGAAGCGGGCAGTGAATTCCCCCGTGGGTGGAATAGGATAACACCTAGAAAGTATTTCTCGAATAATAATATTAGGATGGCTTTCATAGTCCAGTTGTCTAGCACTCCATTCCAATGGGCGGAAATATTTTTCGAATCCTAATGCGGACCGAAATCTTTAGATTATAAAGGTTCCCTGAAAAAATACATTGAAAGAAAATGAAACTTCTTAAAGTATTTTGTAACACCCATGTAAGTAACACCCTACGTAACACCCTACAAGGCTGACGCCAATATGTAACATCCCATGAGTATGCCGTAATTATTTAAGATCTCACTTTGCAACACCATTACGTTAACCCAAGTATACACCGTCACTATGCAACATCCCACGTGTGCCTCTCCATTATGTAACAGTAATGTGTGCGCCACCATTATGTAATAACCCACGAGTGTACTGTACTCAGTTACAACCAGAGATTTCCCACTAGCCCTGATTTCTAGCATGCCACGTGAGAATACGTCATCGCTAACATAGATAAACAATCTCCTATTAAGTAGCGTACAGGTGTACGGACGTAACATACCACATATGCGCTATCTTCAGTTACAACCAGGGATTTTCTGACTTGACTAGTTGGCCTCCCGTTGCAATTGGCTGCTAGAGCCCGGTGAAATTGGATGCTAGGCCCCCGGTAGGGTTGGTTGCTAGGATCCCAGTGGAATCGCTCACTAAGGCATCCGTTGGAATCGGTTGCTAGGGGATCAGTGAAATTGGATGCTAGGATCTTGTCAGGGCTGGTCACTAGGGCCCAGTGGAATTGCTCACTAGGAGCCGACGTTGGAATTTATTGCTAGGACCCGGTATCTTTCAGGTTCGCTACTTGAGAGGTGCCCTGAAGGTTTTTTTACTTCCCCTCATATGTTTTTAAGTAATTAACAGCTGCTTTTCTTAGAAAACAAACCCTATTACGCAACAACTGAAAGTAAACAAACCCTATTACGTGATATACATGTATACTTTACCGTTACAGATCATTTGCATAAATAAGCAAATCCTATTACGTGACATGACCCTATGGGTCTCTTTAAAATCACTACGGCGTTACTACTGTCATTGCGAAAGGTGTGCGACTGATGAGTCCCAAAAATCATTAACGGAGAGTATAGAAATATTCCATACTGTATAATATTCATGCTGTGCTGTGAGTTCTATAGCTCAGCAAAAAAAGCAATGGAATTGAATCGTAGATTTGGTAAGGTTGTGGGTTGATTATAAAAAAGATATTGCTCTATAATCTGCCATTCGACAAACCAGTTTTAGAAAATGATCTTATAAACTTATTTGTTCTGCTAGTAATTTGGATTCTTGTTTAAGAAATTTGTTTTGCTATTGAAAACACACATTCTCTGTGACAAAATTCTCATTTTTGTCGACTTAACTGACTAAACTCAAATATTTTGGTGAAATTTTACCACAATTTGATAGATTTTTTCACAAGATTGCTCCCTTTTACGTAAACTCTCTCTCTTAAGCACAATTTGGTTTTATTGTCTAGCTTTGTGTAGATTTTATTATCTAATATGTATTAGATTTCATAATAATTGCTTAACTTTTTCTTTGTTCTTGAAGTTCAACATTGATTTCAATTAAATACTAGAAATTGTTGAAAGATCTATTTCAAAACATATAAAACCTTGACAACCCTCGGAATAATCTTACCACGTTCGGACTCCCATCCCTGTAGCATTTTCTAGATTCTCTCTAAAGGTTAAAAGATCTATTAAAAAAGGGCCATTTCATCCTACCTAGATTTTCAAATATCTTAATTTTGTCATTTTAGTTGAAAAAATTTAAGGGCAGCCAATAAGTACACACCCTTCTACATTTTGACCAGTACTTTTTTGGGTATATTGGGTATTTTTCGTATCTTCATTTAAAAAGATTTAAGAAATCCTTGCCCCCCCTCCAAATGTTCGTGAATTAGCACCTCTCAAGTCAAAACGCTAAGAACGAGGAAACTTGATTTTGGATTAGCCTAATTTTAGAAGTACAGTTGCTTAAAATTTATAATTTACAATTTTCATTTAACATTACGTTATATATATAATATGTATTAAATATTACATAGCTATTCAATTAATAAATTCAAACAAGTGATTTTAACTAGGCGTAATATCTAAGGCGTTTGCATTTTTTTTTCCAGAAACTTTGAATTTCTTTTTGGAAATACAAAATTTCTTTTTTTTTTTCCTATGCGGAAGTATTCCGGTTCTTGGAAACAAAGTGGATAAATTATTCTTCCGGGTTTAAATTGTATGCTAAACATCTCAGATAAAATTCAAGGACAATCAATGTTTGTAAAAAACAACAACACAATTCTGTCGAAATGGGCCATTCCAGGTAACATCAAATATAATGCCAAGTTAAGTTGCTAAGAAATACCACCTTACCAACAATTTTAATGTTTAAATACTTTTAATACCTTTCGGATACTCAAAGGAGGTACTTCCGGTACTAGAGTCTAAGACGTTAATCTGTGAGTAATATATAATTCCATTATATATTATTATACGAATATATTATGTTATTTCTACAGGATTAACCTAATACTAATACTTATGACTTGAAAAAACGGTCGTTGAAAAGAACAATTAGCACTCAGAAAAATACATAAACAAAACATTACGTTTACTTTACGCTAAGATTTTTTTTTTAAATTATTTAACAAGATTTCCAAATACCTTACTACTCTACAAATAAACTGAGGCGATTTACTATTTAAGACACCTGGAAGTATCAACTCATTATTTCCAAATATCTAGAGACACCCTGGTACCGGCTAAAGCAATGCACTAAATAATCGTTTTTAGTTCTGCAAAGCGGGCAAATATATCTTTCTTAATTGCAACATCTTTCTTTAGAATACCTTATAAAATCTTGCACTAATTGGCAGGCAGTTAGTCCTGAGCTCAACGTCAAATATCTAGCCGGTAAATACAGCTTAAAGTAGAGCTCCTGCCCATAAACCACCCTAACATCCTTATAATACTGTAATGTGTCTGATTTATTTTATCTCCCAAATCAATTTTGGAATCATTTGATTCTCAAGTACTATCTTAATCTCATTCTCCCAATTTTCATTTATATCCATTGGTCATCTACCTTCACTCCAAAAAAGGGAAAACCGTGTTTTGTCTAAAATGTCTTTTATTTTTAGTGGTCATGATCTTTTTTCCCCTGCGGAAGTAAATGTACATAAGCTGCCTTAAGCAGCCTGTCACTCAGTAACTGAACGACTCTCAACCAAAAATTACAGACTTGTCACTGAGACAAGTCTGTAATTTATTAGCGGCCATATACCTAGATCGCCATTTAAAAACTGGGAATGAGTTATTCTATGCAGCCCAAACAATCTCTTAAAGTACCCTAATTGAATACTCTTTAGCTGAGCCGCTTTCTCACGTCCCCAAATCTCTCTGCTCCTTAATGTAGAATGAGCAGTATTCTCCATAAAAAAACCCTTTTAGGTATCGAAAATTGTTTTATTCCCATTACATTATTTCGTTATATTTATCACAATAATTGAATATGCAATAGCTCGGAGTCCAGCTTCGAGGCTCCTGACAAAGCCTGAAAGGATTTAGAGACTTCATATGTGTTTGATGGAAGTATATAAGGATCTTATAAAGCTTAAAAAGGTCAACCCAGAACAGGCTCTTATTCAGGAGTTTAGAAGGAGATGGGGGGGAGAGTAATAGTAAAAACATCCATAATTTGAATAAGTAGAACCCAGAAATTCAGTAAACTTTAATTTTATGGAGAGAGGGATGGGAACCGGATCCTGAGGCTTCCCTAAATACATCCCAGGCCCCAAAATTGCTTTTCTACTACAACTACTACTAACAACTCATGGCAGCACCAAGCTGCCCGAAGCCAACACCTACGCACGATCCTCCTCCATCCTAATCGGTTCGCAGACTCCCTCTTTACACCCTAACAGAAAGTTCCTCTTTCACTTTGTTCTTTCTTAACGACATCTTCCCACCCCAACCTTGGACGACCTGCTTACCGTTTGCCCCTAGGCGGTTGGCCAAACATGACAACTTGTCATCCGACATTCGCAGAACATGCCCTAGTCATCTCAACCGTTCTCTCGTTATAGCCCTAGAAAGTGGGATTGAACCACACTTTTCGCGTAACCCCAAAATTCTTGACCTGGAAAGACAAAAATTTGAAGCTCATGACTTATTTAGTAGAATTCTAGTCTAGGGCTATTTTGCTATCTTGGAAAGCGGTTGAGTTAAACGAATGAAACTTTCAGGAGAGCATCCAGAAATTAACTGATTTCCTGAGGTTATTCTGAAGCATTCTGATGATGGTTATTCTGATGACCTTTAGCAATCAATACGTTATAAAAGTGAAATCTTACAAAATAGATCTAGTGCTCAAATGAGGCACAAGATTTTCTTTTTTAATTAGCTCACAATCAAACCCCTTGGGCAATGAGAACTCTATCACACAAGAGAAAACAGAAAAAAAGGCTGATTCTTCCGACAAAGGGCGAACAAACTTTTTTCCGAACAAATTGAAATTTAAAGCCATAAGTCACTGAGTGACCTGGATACTAATGTACATGAATTTTTTTTTATTTTGGGAGTATGGTCTTACCCCCCCCCCCGCCCCATCGCTGTAAATGGGACCTAAATAAGAGCCAAATACTCTTTCTTCTGAATTGTTTCAAAGTTTCCAGAATTGCTAACCATACATTTTTGTTGGGGAAGGTGCTAGGTTAGGGAGCTCCTGAATGGGCTAAAAACTTGCTTTCCTTTGTCAATTTTAAGGTCACAGCTGTAAGATCCTGGGTAAAGGTTAAAACCAGGGATATAATTGGAAAAAAAAAAACTGTGAAGAATTCTGAAAACTACTTTACAACAAGCATAAATACTTGCATGTTTCACACCTAAAGGTGCAATGCTTCATTTACCCCTCCCCCTGAGGACAAACATCCAGCAGAATTTATATATTTTCATTATATTCTACAATATTGAACGGCGAACGCTAGCACTAGAAAGGAGATGTTGTTTATTAAAGCAAGAAAAGAGTAGCAGTATTGTAAAACAAAATGGGAATATATAAACAGGGGCGTAATTAATATGGAGCAGGGGGAACTGCCCCCAGAGATCTCATTTTGCGTCACTTTTAAGTTAGATGTAGACTGGGCTAAGCAAGCTTTAATGAAGGCAAAACATTTCGAAAAACTAGGCTGTGTCGATTCGCGAGATCAAAGTCTATGTGCAATAGTTCCGGTGTCTCCCTCAACCACCCCATGTAGTTTATCGCGTCCATTGTTAAACGTTACTTGCCCTTTAACAGGTGGCTGGTCTTAACTCCCCCCGGAAAATACCCCCTCCCCGTGAAAAACAAGGCTTTCTAAATTTGATAGTTTTAGTTGAGTTTTTTTTTTAATTTCCATAGGGGGAAAGAATTTTGGTACTTGTGGATTATGTGCCATTCATTCCAGTTGACGCTGAGTAAAACTAGAGGACAGACTGGTTTTTCGTTGTTTTTTTTTTCGTTACTTTAGAAAAAAATTTAGGCTATTGATATGCACATTAGGGGGGGGGGGTAAAGTATAGCGGGTCTGCATGCAAAATGTGTTAGGTACAATTATTCGCCATATTATGAACTAAGAATTGTTTTGTGACTTCAAACTGGCCAAATACTTTACCCCTCCCCCTATGTGCAAATATATAGCGCAAATTATATATTTCCCATATATTCTGTCACTTGTCGCTGTCTTGTCTCGTGCGAAGCTGAAAAAAACGAAGAAACCGGTTTGTTCTCAAGTTTTACACAGCGGAAACTTGAGTATGTGACGCATTATACACAAGTACCAGAACTCCTTCTACGGAAATTAAAAAGCAAACTCAAATAAAATTTTCAAATTTGGAAAGCCTTATTATCCACAGGGGGTATTTTTCGGGGAGGAAGGGGTATTTGCTGGGAGGTGGGGTATTCTCCGCGGATTGTATTTTCCATTGTTTTTTTTTGGATTTTCTTTTGGAGAAACGGGCGGGGTTGAATTTTTTTCTCTTTGATTCTTTATAGTCAGTTCTCGTTTTAGCTGTCTTGGCTAACTTAGCTTCACTTTCTAAGTCTTCAATGTTTAAAATTTCATATTTAAGTCTTCAATGTCCTCGCTTAGGCTTTAAACGGTAGCTAATTGAATTTTATAATGCCCCTTTCAGCTTTTAAATATCCGTGTCTTACCCACCTTTACGGCTAACACCATTATTTGGCATTTCAAGGAATGCTCAGTTTTAAGGATTGGAATCCTCTTGGTTTCTCATAAGATGCACAAAAAGAATCAAAGTTTTATTCATAACGCTATGAAAGATCCTTTTGACCTCCGGACAAGTTGTGCAATTGGCGTAATTTTTTTCTTGATTATTGATAAAAATAGTTATGTCACTTCTATTTCTAGGAGTAGGGTTTTCTATCAGTCAAAAAGTAGTATTTATTATGACAATATTTTTTTTTTTTTCAAAATGAGAAGGAAATTCTCACCCGACAACCCTGGGACTAGGGCTGTAAGTTATGCCGTAGGGGCTTGTAAGGTTTTTATGGAATAAGTGGTTACATAAACTACAGATGGGGCTCTTCTTAATCATATGACGTCAGTTTAGGGTATTGTTCAAATAAAACTTGTTTTTACTTTGATTATTCTTATAAATTCATTCTTTGTTTTCCTTTCCGTTCTCAAACCAATGTTATCTTTACCTTTTGCATTATTACAGCCATACCAATTATTTTCGTTTTTCCTTTTTATCTCTTCAAGGTATTGCATTCTTCCCTATCACCTAGATGCTCGATTCCTCTTATTTCTTTTCCTGTTTTCCAGACTGTGAATACCGATGCCGTATGCGTGCCTACCTGTGAAAAAATCTAATGTCGCCTATGTATATACTTGTTTATATGTTTTCTAGAGCAGTTGCATCTCGACCCGGCTTGGTCTAATGGTAGAGATAGGGAATGATCATACTGTTTAGTTTATATCTCTATATAGTGGTATCGACTTATGACGCTTGAAAATACATCTAGAATCTACTTCATTTATGATAGGCTTGAAACTGACAGTGGATGCAGACAAGGTCAAGTAGACCTCAACGAAGACGAAATAGTTTGAAGCTCGGTTGTATCCAAGGGGGTAGGGGGTTTGACCCCTATGCCAATATTTTGTCTGACTCATTTTTTGTAGCCCCCCCTTCGAAAGAAATACTCCCCTCCCCCCAAAAAATCTTGGATATGACCTTGGTTATATCCGAGAAACAAGTCTTTTTGTCTCTGATTGGCTTGAACTTGCAGGGCATGTAGACTGGGACATGGAGACTTCAAGGAAAACAAAAACTATTGAAAACAATTTGTTGTATTGATTCGTCACATCCGAAATAGGCCCATGTTTGTTCTTTTTTCGATAAGATTACAATTTTCACACTGGGCAAGATAAACAAACCTAAGAAGGAAAATGTTCTGAAAAAATTGGGTTGTTTGCTTCGCGACACCTTAAAATTGGCCAAATTCTGTTTTTCTCCAATTCACATAAGAATTTCATTGTAAATAGATTGGACCAATAGAACTTTAAGAAGGACAACAAATTTCGGTACACAAATTGGTTTGTGGCGATTCGTAGCACAGTAAATCCTTTTTTTTGGGGGGGGGGCGGGGGTTTTATGCCATCAAATTAAAATTATTTTTTCATTAGGATTTCCTTTGCCATGGGCTACAGTCTTAAGGTTGAATGTGATAAAAAAAAAATTCTTTAAGTTTTGACCTGAGAAGATAAAATATTTTCAAGCCCCATTTTTGAGTTCAGTGTCCCCAGGGGTGGATCTAGAGCAAAAATCTTGGGGAGGGGGCCTAAAATGACAAGGGCATCAATGAGACTTTTTTGGGGGGGGGGGCAATGTGACAAGGGCACCAATTGACTAGATTGACAGGTTTATTCAAAAAAGCGAAAAACAGAAAAAAAAGGATTGAGGGCACCAGAAAAATGTTTTTGGGGCCCAAGGTCTCCCCACTTCCCTGGGTCCGCCAGAGAATGTCTCCATTTTTTTTTTGTATATTTAGGTTTTTCTTGGTTCCACCCCTCATGGCTGTAAGTTTCGGTGGTCAATGACAGAAAGCTTTTATACATTTCTAGCCCCCCTAACAGCTTATCACTCGCAAACATTCTGCTTCTTGACCCTGAGAATTATCTCTGATCGCAGAGAGGAAATACGACACCAAGATCAAACATGTAATTAAAACAGCAAAGGGGTTCGAACCGGCCTCGAAATTTTTGTTCGACTCTTAAAAACTGTAAAAAATAGCCTTTAAAGTTTTATTTGGTACATTTTTAAATTTTTTACCGTATATTTCGTAGTTAATTAGAAGCCAATAGAATACAGTCAGAAATTGTCTCCATTTCGAATTTATATTGAGTAATTTTGAAAAAAGAAAGATTCCATCACACTTTTGGTGTTCACGACATATTGTTTTGGTTTGTGGTGTATTGTTTGGGCAAGAAAAAAAGGGGCAAAATATTCATTTATAATCTGACATATTTTTTCAGTATATTTGTTGTGTATCAACGAGGAATATAACGCCTCTATTTTTCTTCAGGTGAAATGATCCAATATGGCCTTCTTATGGTTATCATGTGGATTGTGGCGGAGATTTTCGTCACGGAGACATCACGTACTGAAGAAGGAATCCCACTTGCCATCCAATTGGATGATACAGATTTGAGCTAACGGAGGAAAACGTCTCAACAACATAAATTTTCTAAAATTTTAGTTATTCTAAGAGTAACCTTCAAAAATATATTTTTAAATAAATATTGTTAACATGCTTTGCCTATCAAACAGTTCGTGGTAACAAACTGTAGTAAGGAGCCACCCGGCTCAATAGTAACCAAAACTCTAAAAAATGGAATTTTGATACCAATAGCTACATAAAAAGAATCGCATTTTAATGCTGGTTTTAAATATATAAGTTTATCAAGTTTAGTCTTGTCCATCAAAAGTTACGAGCCTAAGGAAATTTGCGTTATTTTATAAAATAGGGGGAAACACCCCCTAAAAGTCATAAAATCTTAACGAAAATCACACCATCAGATTCAGCGTATCAGAGAACCCTACTGTAGAAGTTTCGAGCTCCTATCTAGAAAAATATGGAATTTTGCATTTTTTGCCAGAAGGCAGATCACGGATGCGTGTTTATTTGTTTTTTTGCTTTTTTTTTCCCAGGGATGATCGTATCGACCCAGTTGTCCTAGAATGTTGCGAGAGGGCTCATTCTAACGGAAATGAAAAGTTATTACTAAAAAGTATTTTTAGTAATTTCAACTATTTATTCTACGGCTTTTGTGATTCAGGGGTCATTCTTAATGAATTGGGATAAAATTTAAGCTTTAGTGTAAAGAGCGAGGTACTGACGATGGGGCGAATCCCCTCATATATGTAATAAAAACATGATAATACAAAAGTTCTTTACATAAGCTAATTTATAAGTTACGTAAACCTTTTACAAATAAAAAGATTCGTAAAAAATTAAAAGTTCTAGTTGCCTTTTTAATTAACCAAAAAATCGGAGGGCAACTAGGCTTCGTCCCCCGCTCTTTTTTTCTCAAAATCATTCGATCAAAATTATGAGAAAGCCATTTCGAAGTTCTGTTCGTTGAAGTAAGGATGCTAGGGCTGTTTTAAAAAAGTTTTTAACATTATTAGTTTTAATTTTCGCATTTTAATGTAAGTTTATTCATATATACATATTTTTTTTCTCTCTCTTTCTCGTATTGTGCTGAAGGGCCCTTGGACATACGGCCGAAATATTCACAGAATTGATTTCCACTGTCTTGAAAAGATTTTCCCTATTGTTTCAACTTTGTATTTGTTTGTTATGGAAAGGCAGTGTGGTCTTCGTCGCTATTTTTTTTAGAATGAGATATTTTTAAATTACGAAGGAGTGATCGGATCTTAATGAAATTTGATTTTTATAAGGATATCGCGTCTCAGAGCTCTTATTTTAAATCCCGACCGGATCCGGTGAAGGAGAAGTTGGGGGGGGGGGGAACCTAAAATCTCCGAAAACCCTTAGATCGGGATGAAACTTGGTGGGAAAAATAAGCACAAGTCCCAGATACGGGATTGACATAACCGGAACGGATCTGCTCTCTTTGGGGGAGCTGGGGGGGAGGTTTAACTCTAAAGAATTATTAAAAATGAGGTATTTTTGACTTAGGAAAGAGTGATCGTATCTTAATGAAATATCATATTTAGAAGGACCTCGAAACTCAGCTCTCTTATTTTAAATCCCGACCAGATCCAGTGTCATCAGGGGGGGGAGACTGGAAATCTTGGAAAACGCTTAAAGCGGAGGGATCAGGATGAAACTTGGTGGAAAAAATAAGCACAAGTCCAAGGTAGGTGACTGACATAACCGGACCGGATCCCCTCTCTTTGGTGGAGTTGGGGGGGGGGGGGGGGAGTAATTCGGAAAAAGTTAGAAAAAATGAGGTATTTGTAACTTACTAATGGGTGATCGGATCTTAATAGAATTTGATATCTAGAAGGATCTTGTGCTTTAAAACTTTCATTTTAGATCTCGATCAGATCCGGTGACATTGAAGGGAGTTGAAGGGGGAAACCGGAATTCTTGGAAAACGTGAAAATCGAGGTATCTTACGAATAAGTGATTGGATCTTAATGAAACTTGATATACAGAAGAATCTTATGTCTTAGATGCTCCATTTTCAATTTGAATCGGATCCGGGGACACGGAGGGCCGGAGGGGGGAAACAGAAATCTTAGAAACCGGAAATATTGGAAAACCCTTAGAGTGGAGAGATCGGGATGAAACTTGATGGGAAGAATAAGCACAAGTTATAGATACGAGATTGACATAATTGGTACGGATCCGTTCTGTTTGAGGGAGCTGGGGGTTGTTTATTTGGAAAAATCAGAAAAATTTAGATATTTTTAACTTAAGAACGGGTGACCGGATCTTAATGAAATTTGATATTTAGAAGGAACTCATGTCTCAGAGCTCTTATTTCAAATCCCGACCAGATCTTTTGACATTGGGCGGAGTTGGAGGGGGAAACCGGAAATCTTGGAAAACGCTCATAAATGTCGTAGTTACGTGATTGACATAACCGGACTGGATCCGCTCTCTTTGGTGGAGTTAGGTGGTGGGGTTCAGTGCTTTGGCGAGTTTGGTGCTTCTGGACGTGCTAGCACGATGAAAATTGGTAGGCGTGTCAGGGAGCTGCACAAATTGACTTGATAAAGTCGTTTACCCCGATTCGACCATCTGGGGGGTTGAAGGGAGAGGAAAAATAAGAAAACTGAGGCATTTTTAACTTACAAATGGGTGATCGGATCTTAATGAACTTTGATATTCAGAAGGACCTTGTGACTCAGAGCTCTTATTTTAAATCCCGACCAGCATTAAGCCTCTGATTTTCATTTAAAAGCAATCTATTGATTCTTAGAATTTTGCTAGAGCTCATAACATAGGAGCTCTTGGCTTCTCCGACCTCGTCACAAGTGCCATATGAGCTCTTAGCTCTTTTTCTTCTTTACGAATATCTTTTTCTCATCTTATGATGCTAAACCATTGTGGTCTCAGAAATTATTTAAAAAAAAAATAAAAAAAATATTCGTACTTGAAAATAGCAAGCATGAAGGCTAAATACATCACCAGGGGGAAACTGAGAGGTTACTCCTTGAACCTGGTTTTAAAAAGGCGGGGCTGCCTTTATCTCAACGAATAAGGGATTGTCTTGCAAAAACGAGCCACAAGAACAAGTTGATGGGGTTACAGTACACTTTTTAGTACGGAAATATATAGTAATCACTCTTTTTCGCTTTGGTATTTCTGCAAGTTAAAAAATTATTATGAAATACTAATAAATGAAAAACGACTTACAGTTTGATAACCCACCGAAATATTCGATAATATAGAATATCATTCATTTTCTGGACGATCAAATATTGTCCAGAAATTATGATTAATAATGATTCTTGGGTTCATTAACTACTTGATGACTTTGCACTGGTCTTGATACTACGCAGTTACCATCACATGGGCGCTTCTAGGAAGGAAGATAAAGACCCCCCCCAGAAAAAATGGGAAGACAACAAAACTTCAGTCTGAGACCTAGGCCCTCTGTGTATCTGTCCCGTTTGTCCTTAAATCTTTTCGAGTCATTGTCATTTCAATAAACATACTACTACATACCTATAAATCAACCACATACATACTATTACCATAACATCTAGGCTCCCCCCTGGCAGAACCAAATACCTGAATTTTTTTCAAATTATGGAGAAAATCACAAAATAATGATTTTTTACTTCGTTTTTGAAGCAGGAAAAATAGATGAAGATACGGAACTTCATAAATACGACAGGTTTATCAAAATCTGACTTCTTTCCGTATTTGCCACCCCTTTGTCAGGTGGGCGTATAAACCAGTTTTACTAGTGTAGCATGTCCGTATTAGGTTTTGGTTGTTATTAATTTAAAAAAGCAAAAGTTTTTTGAGGGAAGTAGAGAGCGAAGTTGAAACTTAAAACAAACAAAAATTATTGTTTCACCGGTTATCTAACATATATCAACAAAACTTGTACAAACAAAGCAAATAATCATACTTCCCTGTGTTTGTACGGTTAAAGAAAAGTAGCGCTTTACTGAAAACACAAAAACCAAGTGTAAAAAACAAGAATGTTGATTTATTAGTTAAAAGTGAGTACGTGGCACGACAACAACAAAATAATCTAAAAAGCTATTCATAGTCTTAGACCAGCTGTGATATCAGTAAATTTCAGTATACAATTAAAATCATCTTGAAACATAAGCATAAAAATAAATACTTTTTAATAACCGCAAAGTCACTGAACAGCATACAGAAATATTGGATTGATTTATCAGATAACATTTTGGTCTCAACAGCTATAATACCAATATTGTAAAGAGAAGAAGGTAAATGATACGGCATTAGACTTTACAGTCCGTACCGGCGGTGCCGATCTCAATTTCTTGGCCCTTCACCCAGGAAGTGCAATGGGGGTTGGGGGCAAACCAATATTGAGTAATAAACAATAAATTGTAAGAAATACGCTTTAGTACTAATCAAAAGGAAGATTAAATAAGCCATCATATGAACTCTGGAAGTCCGTTAATTTCTCTCTATATAACAGAAAATTTCAAGCTATGATATAAATTTAAAGCTAGTCTATAGTCCTAATATTATCAATATGGTTTTACTTCAAAACCAGTCTACAAACTAATCATAGCATATCCTTTTCAGAACCAAAACGAGAACCAATCATAGGGCTAAACCATTGTGCAGAAGTGTTACCAAATTGAATAAAAAGAAAAATTAAGCAACAATCTTAAAATGCTTTATTTTTATACTGTAAAAAGTGTCCTTAATCAGTTTGTTTTTACTGTACCAAAACTATATTGCTTTGCGTTTTCAGTAAAGCGCTAGTTTTCTCTACTGCTACAAACATAGGGAAATATAATTAATTGGTTTATTTGTACTAGTTTTATTGATATATGTTAGATAGACTATGAAGCAATAATTTTTGTTCATTTTAAGTTTCAACTTCACTCTCTACTTCCCTCAAAAAACTTTTGCTTTTTAAAATTAATATTTGCCCGTTTTTAATTTAAGTTTACTGCAGAAGCAACAATGAAATGATTTTTTTTTCAGGGGGGAGGGCGCCAGCCCCCTCATACGGAACCATTTCTTTTCGTTTAAATTTTTAATGTCGCTCTTTACTCTCAGTTGAAAAAAAGTTATTTAATTTCTGATCGTTTTTCAAATAATGCCGAGAAATCTATAAAACACAAAATGGTGAACACGATTTTTGAAGGTTTTCAAAACCTAAGCAAAATATTGGTATGTGTAACTTATTTCACTAAACATCTCCCCCCCCCCTGATAAAGACCAAAAAACTTTAGACATACGGGTGTGGAATAGCAATAAACAAGAAAAAGTTGGAAAGTAACCTGACAACTAGAAAAATATCGTAGAAAGAAAAATGTAAATAGGTTCTTAGTGCTATGATTTCTCTATATACACTACAAATAGTTTTATTATGTCTATTAAATAGTAAAAAGGAAATAATATGAATAAATAAATATAACAATAAGTAATCCTTCTTTGAAGATACAACTTTGAGGGGTTCCAGAACCATATGCTTGCGCTTCTTCAACCCCAAATGGCAAGGTGTTGGGGTTCCGGGCGTAATTAGTTCCAAAAATAGAGTGTGGAACATTTCATAATTAACAAAAAAATTAACAAAAATAGTGAATTAGCTGAAAAATAATCATATATAAGGCACAAGACCACGATTGAAAAAAATGTCTGATTAAGGTATTGAACCATTGCCATTCTGATTCAAGTTTTAACACGCCAGTAACTGGACTACGGTGGGTGACGATCGAATTCAATCATTTGTTCTTGCAGGACCATAATTGTATAACTTACAGTCCTTTTCTGAAAGACTATGGAGAGTTATGACATCAACAAAAGCATAGTTATTGGACCTTATTCAGCAAATGCATTTGTAATTGGCTATTATAGAACATTGAGCTAATAGAAGTTTCTATTATAAACAATGAGAGTATTAAACTATATTTGATAAAGCTGAACTTCTGCGAACAGCAGGAGGGGAGGGGGTACGTCAAGGAATAGTCATTTGGAATTTCAAAACTTAATTATTTGTTATTCTATAAATTTCGATGTTTTAAAAATCAATGTTTAAAAACCATTTTAATGTTTTAAAATGTAAATCATTCGATGTTCAAAAATCATTTTGAAAGCGTCAACGTCGACTGACCGTGTTAAAGAGTTCATAGTGACTTCTCCTAATGGACTAATGAGATTTACTAAGGGGACTGGGAGGGGGATTATACGAGAGGGATTCTTGGAAATCTCCAGTTAAGGTTTTTGAACCATAATTATTATAATGGTACTGTTTTATACTTCTAAGCTTTTCCACTTAAGACGTGGCACAAAAAGTCCGGTTTCTAGTGCTAAATGGCAATTACGGATGGTGGAACTAATAAAAAGCACATAGATATGAGCAATAGCTTTCAAATGAGCCATTAAACATCTCTCTAAGAAGTCCTGGTAGCCCACTAGCAACGAAGTCTTGGCAAGTGCCATTTGGCACTTGTAGGTGGTGGAATTTATAAAAAGCAAGTGGATATGAGAAATAGCTTTTATGTGAGCTATCAAAAATCTGTCTACGATGTTTTTGATAACCCACAAGCCCCACCTCTTGAGAAATGGCACAGAAAGTGCCATTTTAGTGCCATATGGCACTCGCAAATGGTGGAATTTATAAAAAGCAAGAATATGGGAGAAATAGCTTTTGAATGAGCCATTAAGCATCTCTCTATAAAGTTTTGGTAAATTGTTAGCCCTGAAAAAAAAAATAAGAACAAAAAATCGGGGGACAAATCAGTGCAGCCCACGCAAAAAAAGGTTGGGGACTTTAATTTCCCTGTATGAGGTTTTCGACTATGCTGATTCCAAAGGTACACTTTTCTTTTTGATCTGACATCATTTTTGAGGGGTTTGAGGCTTTTTTGAAATCATCATAAATTTTTTTTCGCAGAAAATTTACTTTTAAGGCGAACCAAAATAATAGTTACCATTCTTGAATTCCTGAATCATTCCTGAACCAGTGTCAGATGACAATTTTTTTCCCACAAGACAGTATTTTTCTAAACATATTTTTATACTTTTGGTTACTATGGGCTGTTGATCGCTATTTACTAGGTTGCAGCTACCGCTGCAACCATTAAAACCAATGAAATCTGTTTGTAACCCAGGTAGGAGAGGGTTTGGCCAAGACAGGTGGCATATTCATTGAAGAATTGCTATCCCCATAGGCGAAATTTCCTGGCAGTGTCCTTGTGCCACCTGTATGGATAAAAATCAATCATCTCAACAAAAGACTAATTGACGATACATTACGTATCGTCAATTAGTTGACGATACGTAATTAGTTGACGATACGTCAATTAGTTAACGTTGTCAGTTAACTCTATCAATTAAATGCAATGTTTGATGATGACAGCTCAGATTAAGTTTGGTTAGCTTAGGTTTTTAACCCATTTCTGATATTTAGAACAAAATTTAACCTAATCTAACCTAACCTTACGTAAACTAACATGGTCAGACCTAACCTAACTTTAAATTTTTAAATCATAGTTTGCATAAGACTTTGGACATGCATGGTAATATATATAAATATATAAACCCGAACCTCCAAAGGTAGTCCAATAAGTACGAGATAAAAATTTGAAAATTCCAAAAAGAATAAAAAAAAATTGGGGATCAAAGGGCTGGGGCCTCGAAAATGCTCCCCCCAAGCACGTGGCGGTATACTGCTATGATGAACAAACTTGGTTACTATTAGCTTCTGACCTTTTTCTTCCGTACCAAAATACTGGAATGAAAATGGCAATTGCAGAGCCTATATTAAGGAGTAAAAAAGTGTCAGGATTATATATTTCATAAAGACCAAAATTACAATGACACTATCAAAGGAAAAAATACCCAAAAAGATAGTTTAAATCACCCAACATAAGGAATATCACGCTCATAAGCCACAATTGTAAGAAAGTAAAATAAATAGAAAATACCTAGGCAACTGTACAAAGTGAAATGACCCCGAACAAAATTTTGAAACCCAGACCCCAAAGCTGCCATTCTAAGCAGTCTCCGAATTTTCTGGAAAGAGAATTGGGTTCTTTAAAACCGTAAATATGTTTCAAAACCAAACTGGCTATACACGACGTTGATAAAAATGTAAAGTTAAGTTAGGAAACAAAGAAACGAGGATGATTTTCAGCTAGTTGAAAGCCAAATATTTCGGCGGGACCTCCACCAAGCACTGCTAAAAAAAAAAAAAACAAAGAACACTAACTTTTTGAAATGAATTATAAGAAAACATAAAAATCATTGAAGCAAACCAGATTAAATGAAGATTATTCAAAATTAGTTGAGTAAGAATCTGTCCCTAGCGATTAACACAACCTGTCTATTACCTGATTTTTGTTACTACGGTCAATTGAACTTGTTTTAAACTAACAAGGGATATTAATTGATTCTATTTGTATTAAATTCTTGCTCAATCTAATTTCAAGTAGTCTTTGATTTGTTCTGGATTTTTTTTTAGTGTTTCCACTGTTAAAATTCCCTTCAAAAGGCTATTTTTTTTTCTGTGCCCAGTGATGAGGACGGCTTGGCAGAGGTCCTTTTCGAAATATCTCTCTCGCTTTTTTAACGAACTGAAAATCATCCTCATTTCTTGGTTTTATCAATTATTATCATTTTTATATTTTTTATTATTATTATCATCTGTATTATTATTATTTTTTTTATCAAACCATTCCAAAACCTTCCCTTACAATAACATTAACAAAAATAAACCATTTTTATTTTGTGAAGAGTAATGAATTTACCTACGTTGGTTTGGGAAACCCAGTTTTCTTTCGGGCAAATTTGGGAAAGTCCAAAAAAATCGGGGATAGTAAAAGCAATGATTTTAAACGTTGTCAAGAAATGCTGACTCATAATAACAAGCGAAATTATCTACTGCGCTCATGCAACATTTAATGCAAGCTTGCCATAGAACCAAGCACTAGTCAAATAGTATAAGAAGAATTTTCGTAGTTTCCGCAAAGAGGAATTTTGCACAAATCGGATAATTGATATTTGTTTTCCTTTAAAATATGCAAAAGTAGTTTTATAGACTATACTGCAAATTTTCTGACTTGCCAATAATTTAATGAAAAATTGTTCCTACCAGCCATTTATTTCTCTTTTTGGTAAATTTTAAATTAATTCTAATTAATTAAATTAAGATTATAGAAATTAATCAAATTAAGATTATAGATATTGATTTATTAGGCTAAATAGTTTAACGGGATACGTTTTTCTTTTCAAAGATATCTTAAGATCACATGAAAATTTAAAATACAAGGAAAAATAAACATTTGGGCAAAAAAAAGCGGAAACTCAAATTTGCTACTGCAGTTCGAACATACCAAAATTTCGGTTCAATGTCAAGATAGAAACTAATATATTCACCTCCATCCGATATTTTAAACAACGTTTCTAACTTTTCATTTATAAAAAAAAGTTCTCATAAAATTTTCTAAGATTATGTTTTCATAAAGAATAAAAAAAGTGGCCTAAGATACGGCAAGCTTATTTAAAGTCACAATTGACATTAAGTGGCATACAATGAAAGAACAACGAGTAATAATTACATTTACTATAAATTGGGAGCAAAATTACGTATTTAATTTATTTTCAATGAAAGTTTTTTTTTTGCTTAAAATACAAGCATGCACCATTGCAACTTCTGATACCTTCAACATTATGTTGTCTCTTATTAAAAAAAAAAGTTACAGAAACACATTTAACATTTCGCTCGTGTTATATTAGGGCATTATGACGGAGTCAAATAACAATAAAAGCCGTTATTTAAAAAAAATTAAAAATCCTGCCTCCTCTCCACTCGGCGACATAATAATTATTTCAGTTAAATTTGTTTCTAATGTCACCTACACCAAATTCATACCTTCAATTAATTTTTTAAGATTCGGGTAGCCAAACATAACGTATGAAAACAAGAAAGGAAATAATAAACGAAAAGAGAAAAATCAAATAGGTGAAAAGGAGTATTTTGTCAGCCAGTTAGCAAAATATGTAAATGAAAATCAAGCAAATATTTCGAAAAGGACCTCTGCTAAGTCGTCCTCATTCGCCAAGTCCGTCAGTGGACTTGACCTCGTTTTTCTTCTATTTGATTTTTCTCTTTTCATTCATTATTTCCTTTCTTGTTTTCATATGTCATGCATAGCCAGTATGGTCTCAGAACGTATTTAGCCAAACATAATTCATTAAAACAAGAGAAAGACTTCGTCTACATTTTCGGAATCTGAAGTTGCAATCTTTAATAAAAATTAATTATTTTAATAAAATATTTTAATTAATCTTTAATAAAAATTAATTATAAAAAAATTATTTTAATAAAAGTTTACCTTGTCAATGTCTTTTCTTTGAATAGGTAATACAGGGAATTTGTTTCAGAACAATTTTCATTGCATTTATTTTAAAAACTAAAATAAACTTAGGATTTTGCAAGCTTCATTTTTAACATGCTAATTTAAGTTGATGATAATCAAGTATGCTTCTATTTCAGAAAAATCTCTACTGAATGAGGACCGTTTCATCTTTTGAATATACATTTTAGGGTATTATAAATATTTAGGGTATGGCTATAAAGGTTAGGCTATAAATATTTAGGGTATATATATTATTTAGGGTATTTCACTTTGCGAAAATCTACGAGATTTTGATTGTCAGTCAATGCGTATTCGAAATCCTTAAATTCATTTTTCAGAAAGATTTTCCAAATGGCTATTCAAAACATAAGAGAAAATGACCCCCCCCCCCAAAAAAAAAGACACAGAAGCTTCGTGAGTGGGGGTAAGTCCAGGTCACATGTTAGATGCAAAAAACCTGTTTTTATTCGTTTAGTCCGTGACAAAGGTAAAGTTCCGATCACAAAACGAATTGGATAGAAAGAATTTCGAAACTGACGTTCGAAGTACAAAGGACAAGGCCATATCCAGGAGTACGTTTCAGGGCTTGAGCCATTCTCTCCCCCTTCAATTTTGTTTTCGACTCCTAAAAACCTAACAAAAATGCATATAATCAAATTGTGACGCATTTTTATTTTATTTTTTGTATCCTTCTCCTGAAAAAAGACCACCCCCAAGCAAAAATCCTCGATACGTCCTTGACCAAGGACATCACAATAAAAAGATTTTGTACGTCCGGGACACATATTACGTCTGATCATACAAGAAAACCGCAATTTTCTACGATTTTTTCTTTTGGCTGCTTAAGGTTTTTTAAGGCAGCATTACAATTTCGTTAGTACTGCCCCACTGAACCATGAATACATGTCAGCAGAATTAGTAATTTACATATGACAAAGCTTTTCGTAAGTAAAAAAATTGAAACATTAAAATTTGTTGGTTCATACAAAGAGAACTAATCCTTCAAAGGAAAACTATGGCTTCTTAAACCGATTGGTGCCATTTTTAGCTTGTTTTTGGCCGAATTTTCTTCCACGTTTTCTTTTTTTTTAGTTTGTCGTCCGCTACTATTAGGATAAGTTTAAAAATAACTGGTGATGGGTCCTTTTCATTAAAATTCATTTCCCAATTTATCCTTATTTTTAAGATATGTATGGTTGCGTAAGTTTCCGCCCAACCAATTAAAACAAACAGACTCCATGTTTACTATTCATGGTATTTTAAACTTCCCCTGCCAACTTTGAGGGATAAAACCCTCAAATATTACAAAGTCAAAATTAGGATGAATTTAGACTCCCAGCAAGAGAATTTGAAGCAATGCTTATAATATTAAACAAATAAAATTAATTGTCAGAAATTATCACTGTATAGCAAATGTTTAAGATATGTATATGTTACGGCCAATTTGATATTCAGGACTGTTTTCATAATGCTTGGTCATTATAAATAATAGCTAATAAGGTCAAACAATTTAATAATTGTGTATTTGTCTACGACAATCTAGGATAATCTATCTGGCCAGTTATTATAAATACAGTTATGATTTCTCTGGTCACTATTTACAACGGAGTTAATTTATTAGCGGAGGTAGGTCCAAATCACTATAACGAAGAGGAACTACATTCTATTTATAGTTACGATCAACCTTCAATTTAATTACCTAAACTAGGTCCTATTTTTTATAACAACGAGGGAGAAGTACATGTCCCCGACCCAGGACTTTACCCATGGGGTGGGGATACCGGTTTGAATATCCCCACCCCCCATTTCCGCCCTACTCGTACAAAAATAAAAAAATTGTTGCTTTGTATAAATTATTTTTCTATTCCCCCCGATCCCGAACCAAAATACCCCCCCCCTCCAAAAAAAATCCTGGATACGGCTTACTCCGAGCCATTTGATATTCAAGTTTCTGGCCAAGAACAACCCGTGTGTAAAGGTTATGTAGCTCGGAGGATCCCAATATGAAAAAAGCCGACAAATTGAATTTAGGGATTTCAGCAAACAATAAAAAAAAACAAGAAACAGCAACACGCTTCAGCTTCTAATTCAAAATACCCTGCCACAAAAAAAAGAGTGATGCAGTTAGAGCTCGAGTCCCAGATGTCGACAGATTTTGTACAGATGGAACTAATATTTTGGTATTTCTTCTTGAAATATCGGAAACCGTTCTTTATAAATTAGACATGAAATATGGAATCCGAATCACCCTAGCTGATTGAATGGCGCGCTGGACTTGTAGGCCTATGTCCTTTGGGATAAAGATCAGTGGTGTGACCCTCGAAGCTCAGCCACCGTGAGTCTGGGGGGGGGGCTTACGGTTAAACAAATTCCCAAATAAAATCGGAATTTCAGATGCCATATGAGGCAGGAAACGCCAGATCATACTGCAAGATCAAGAATAGAATCCTATCAACTTTATACTAGGAGTCAATTTACAACATGTAATAAAGAGTTTATTTATCCCGAATAATTTCACAAAAGGAATGACATCCAAAACTGGGAGCATAGGCAAAGTCCTGTTTTTTAATTTATGTTGGTTTTTAAGAAGAATCACAATTTGTTGGGTTCTATATTTGAAAATATATTGACTACAATCAAATATAATCAGATATTACTGAAAATTTAACTATAAGCATACATTGTGATTCAAAAATGTTCTTGGAACTTTCGAAGTATTTCCTAGCTTAATTTGCAAAGATTTCTTTTTGAGAATAACGGCCAAACATAGAGTTTGTGGAGTAGTCTATTAGATGGCAGTGATTTTCGATTTATTTTTGTCTGCCACCAAGAATCTTTAGTCTTCAATAAAAGTAATTGTTATAAAACTGATCACAATTAATTGCCGAAATCCTGTGGTACCAGAAAAGATGAAACCTGGTCCTAAAATTCCTCGCTTATTCGGCCATCTATATAAACCTAATGGAAATTCTATGGAAGACCTACACACTGAGTAAACGACACATGAAAACCAAAAAGCAACCACGGTTAAAAAAAAAAGCACAGATTAAACAAAATTGCGAAAGTGCAATCTCAAAATTTTATTACCATTGTTTAGTTCAAGATACTTTATAAATGAGGAGTCACGGCTGATTTTGCCCCCCATCCCACGAAATTCTAAAATATTCTTTACAATGCCCTACAAATATTTCATTTTTAAGGGGAATGAAGAAATTAGGAAACTAGGAACCATTTCTTCCTAAATTCACTTTTTTGCAACATTGAAAAGGATTTAGAAACTGGAAATGGCATCATTTTTCCAGGCTTTAAACAAAAAGAGACAAGAGTAAAGACCAGGAATAAAAACAGTATAATTTAAATTGAAAAATTAAATTATCTTATTGCCTGGGGCTTTTACTGCCTCCTCTATTCCCCACAGTAACAAAATATGTCCTTTAGTTAAAAATAAATAAATAAATAAACAAACGATTTGCCCAAGACTCGCCAAAGATTTGCCAACAAAGTATGTTGCATTGCTAAAGAAAGTTTGTTTTAATGCACCTTTCTAGTTAAGTCAAGAAATTATAGATATGGAAAATATAGAGTAATTTTCTATCGTAATCTTATTTTATCGAGACAGTTACTTTTTCAGAAAAAATTATCTAACAGCTAAGATTTCCTCATTAATCTTGGGAATATATAAAGGGTAAAGAACACGACACTGGACTTTAACGTCCCTACCAGGTCTGATGGTTTGCTTTTCTTGGTCCTTCAACAGGAAGTGTAATGGGGGATGGGGGTCAGACATCCTATGATTTCACACATGCTTTCTATTTATCTTCCCTGGATTTTTCCAGATGACTATTTTGAGCTGGGTCAACTGTGGCTAGGCTTACGGTCACACCACCGACCCTCATTCCAAACCAAATAATCAAAAGCCCAAGGTCTTGCATCCCCATACCAAAGAAGTAGTAAAAGTAAGTAAGACGGCACTAGACCCTTAAGGTCCAAACCGGCGGTGCTGATCTCCGTTTCATGGCCCTTCAGCAAGGAAAGTCAATAGGGGGTTGGGGGCCAACCATCCTATTCTTTCACACACCCTTCCTGCTTACCTTCCCCAGATTCCTCCAGGTACCCATTTAGAGCTAAGGACATAGCATCCCAAAGGACATAGGATTACAAGTTTAGTTCGCCATCCTTTAAGATCAGAAACCAATAGGGTTAAAGACCGATAAACTGAAGCTAAACAATACAAATCAAGACTTTTATTTTAGATTATTTGGAACATCTCGGGCAGGTTAAAGAAATCGTTGTTCATAAATCTCGTTAAGTTGTTTGACATAAATTTTGCACGGTTTTTTTCCTTTTTTAAAAGTAAAGCTTTTAGGTCATTAGATATAACAGAAGAAAAAAGAAAATATTTTGAGGCAAAAATGGTTAATGACATATATAATGCTGCCTCAAAGAATGTCATCTGTGTTTAAAGGTAGCTTTATTAAGTTGTTTCAGTATAAATTAAAAAAAACAAAATATATAAAAACTATTTTAAAAAGCGGGAACAAACTTTAAATTTCCGCAGTTTAATGAATTAATTTAATTTAATTAATTTTCTTAATTTACGAAAACTCTTAAATAAGAGAGCATAAAGCACCAAGTTTTATTCCTGCTTATGGCTGCCCAATTGTTATTGAAAATATTCGAAACTGTAAATTTTGGCAAAAACACATAATTTACTGTATAATTGAAAATAAAATCTTCAAAAGTCAAATCGATTTTAACTACCAAGGACATCAAAATTAAAAATCATTTTTGACCCCTTGACCATAGTGTTTCTGCACCACTACCAAAAACTGTATATAATTGGTCTTTTCAAAAATTGGATTACTAATGTTTTCTAATTTTAGAAGAATGGTTGCGTGAATTTCTAATTAATCAATTTAAACCATCAAATATTATCTTAACTGAACTTGGTACTTTGACAGTGTCTGAAACCTCAGAACAAAGATCCAATTACAATACAAAACTAAAAAGTCAAAATCCATCTATTTTTATTTTTTTTATTTTTATGTATTGAGTCCTAGAAGGAGAATTTTAGCATGAAAATACCAACTTGCAAAAAAAGAGAATTACTTTTCTTTTAGTATCATCTGCCTTCCCAAATTGGTCTATGGGCATTGTTAAACAAGGCAATTTTTGAAACCCTCCGGAGATTCTAGGATATCGGCCATACTTTCTTTCCCAGCATATTTTCGACATAACACCTTAAATTAGGTAGTGTTTTCTTAGACCACACTGCCGAATAAATAATATTCTATGACGAACAAATAAATTTTCAGATGAGGATAAATCCATTTAATTAGACAGTGATAAAACAGGTACAAAAGTCCAGATATTTCAATCACATATACAGCGACCGTCTTTAGTAGAAAAACTGAAGACGGTCGCTGTATATCGGATCGAAATATCTGAACGTTTCTACCTGTTTTTTTCACTGTCTAAAAAATAGATTTATCCCCATTTGAAAGTTTATTTGTTCTTTTCCAGCATTTCTTCGAAGTTATACCCCCCTCCACCGAAAAAATCTTCGCTGTACAAGCCTGTGCATTACCTTTACTTCCCTATAGTCTCACTAAAATTTTACGTCGAACAGTGAACAGCCTATTTTTTTTTGTTCTCAAATAGTCTTTTTCCTAACAATCACAAGGATGTGTCACCTCTTAAGTTGATGCGAGGACCTTCGTCATTAGGAATTTCAAAGAAATTGCTAAATTACAATTTTCCTCAAGCATCAGTGCACCCCCCCCCAAAAAAAAAAATTAAGTGAAATTCCACAGTTTTTAAGAAAAGAGGCGGAATGAACCACGATGCCCCATTGGATACGAGCTCGACATCGGTTGATATTTATAATGAAAAAAAATTAAAACCTATTAAAAAAACGAATATACTGGCCTTCCATTAATAGCTCAAACAGAGGGCAAGCAAAAATTATTCGTCAGTGTCACATTAAGAATAAATAAGTTAAAGCAAAATGCTAGAAAAATAAAATAAAACAGACTAATAGAATTTAAATAACAGAAAATACAAAAGTGATATTATTAATAGTAAAATTGCAATTGAAATAAAGTAAAGGAGACAAAGATTAATAAACGTAGATAATCCATTTGACTAAAGAACAAACAAAATAGGCCTAAATAATTATAGCGGACCATGGACAGCGGTGAAAAAAAAGAGGCAAGTTTTAAGCAATCTAACGAAAAAAAAAAGAAAACAAAACATTAAAATGATTAGAAAACGACAAGAGGAAAATATACAAATATTAAAGCAACAAAAAGTAGTCACAAATAATAGTCACCAGTTTTACGCACTAATGTAATTAAAAAGAAATCCTTTGGCACAAATCCAACTCAAGCAAAGGGAATGCCTATGACACCTAAAAGGATAAATATATTTTAGAGATGTAAATATGTTCGTGAAACGGCACAAATATATCACGATCGATTGGGGTGGTTTAAAAGTATTTATGTTATTTCAGTCTTGGTTAACTTAGTACTCGTGCTGGGATGGTCTCCACGCAGGGGCAGACCTAGAGCAAACTCTTGGGGGGACAATGTGGCAAGGACACTAACAATTGACCAAACTGACAAATTTATTTTAAACGAAGAGTGAAAACAGGAAACAAGCAACGAATCAGGGTGCCTGAAAAATCTTGAGGGGGGGCTGGCCTTCCTTGGATAAACCCCTGCCTATACTCTTTTTTCTCCGTTCTTTCGTCTTCTTTTTTTGCCCTTTGCAGCTTGTTTTCTCGATCTGTTCTGATCTTCGTCTCAAGATATATTACTTTCAAGTGTTATTGTTATCTTTATGTTCAATGTATCAAGCTAACACATCAAGCTCTGCTCTGTGTTAGCCGAAGTAGAAATTTTGTTATAACTGATGTATTGACAAAGATTCACCTTTTACAAATAGCTAAAAGCTCTCGGATTTTCGGCTGCTAACAAGACACCAAGTATTGAATTATATTCAATAGAGATCGATATATCGCTATTATTAAACCAGCTCGGGAGCTTCAAAAGTCTTAAGGTTTTAAAGGCCCTCCAAAAACAGTGCAATAAAATATCAGTAAAACCAAAATCAGTAAATATCAGTAAGTGGAAATTCCTCTTATTCATTTTCGTTCACGCAAGTTATATCAACCTTCTCACTCACGCACCCACCTAACAACCCACCAGCCGCTCAATATGAAACCTAGCGATGTTGGGCTGGAAATTGATTTTTGACCCTGTGCTGGGATCTATTTTAGTATCAGTTTAATTTCAGCAGTTTCAATCCTTTATAATCTTGCTGTTAGTCTTATTGGCCAGGTAGTTGAATTTATTTCCTCTCGAAAGCCAAGATTTAAGTAGAAAATTAATTATGAAATCTATTTATCTTTTCATTCATGCAGGAACGCCATTACTTTTTGCGGTTGAGGAAGAAGATGGTACATCATGAAATATTTAGAGCTTTTAGAAAACCGAAGGCAACGAAAGAATTCTAGATGTATAGTGAATATATTTTACTATATATGTAAATATATGTTGTAAGTAATTGTATATTATTTTTGCTACATTCATGTTGCTATTCCACCGCAAAACTGAAATTTAAGTTTCTCATAATATACTACTCTTTCGTTAATTTACCTACTTGGCCTCAAACATTTAACGAGAACCCATGATTTAAGTTGTACTTTGGTGAATCATAAAAGGTAAAAAATAGTAAAATCAGTGATAGGAGGGGGGGAATACCCCCTCCTGTTGTTACATGTTAGTATAAATCATTACATCACAATCATTAAACCGGTTGGAGCAGTTCAAAAAGCTAAAAATCAATCTCATATTACTCACAGATCGATATCAATAGATATCAACACATCACTATCATCAAACTCGTTGGGGCAGTTCAGAAGTATTTATGTTACAAGACGTGGATAGGTAAAAATTGCTCTTGTATTTGCGACTAATAAATCGGATATTTAACTATCTTGAATAAAAATGTAAATCAAGCAGCATTATCATCAAAATAAAAGGTAGTTCAGAATTTATCCTTTATTTATTTATACAATAGTATTATACACAAGGTTTAAACCAATAAAAATAAAAATATCTCAAGCTAGTAACAAACCATAAAAAAGCAAACAACCGTTTAGATAGCTTGAGTAAAAGAAAAAATCTAATGAGTAATTACAAAATTAACAAAATTATGAAATTTTGTTAATTACCGTCAACATTCTGTTGCCTTTTAAAAACAACGGGAACTTCAAATGAAAGCTATACCGTTATTAGCTGTTAGTGAAATGTTTTTAGCTTATTTTATGCTATATTTTTTGTTTTTACAAAGGTTTTTAAAATAATTAATTTTTTTAATAATTAAGAAATAATGTTAATTATTTGTTAATTAACGTTATTGTTAATTAACAAATAATGAATAATTAATAACAAAAGATCTACTGTGCAATTACTGTGTAGTAAATTAATTCGTATCCTGGGGGGGGGGTAAATACCTTCTTCTCTAGGGTCCATGCTTATTTATTGATGGATCTGGTGATACTTGCTGACTACGAGCTGTTTTACTATGAACATCAACTGGTATAATCTGTATATCTTGACATTCTAAACGCATTAATTAAAAACTCCTTTTATATTTTTTTTCCGATGCTTCTACCTTTTACTTTATTTTATCTTTATTGTAACAAATTATAAGCTTTGTCAATTTTTAAATTTTAAATACTCCTGGATCCTACGGCTGTTTAAATTTTTTATCATATTTTAGCTTTAATTTTCACATTTTGGTTTAATTTCTTATATATATATATATATATATATATATATATATATATATATATATATATATATATATATATACTAGCTGTTGGGGTGGCGCGGGCGCTTCGCGCCACCCCAACACCTAGTTGGTGGGGGCGCTTCGCGCCAACCCCCAAGCCCCCCCGCGCGCGTAAGTCGTTACGCGCCATATTAGTTACGCGCCATTGTAGTTGTGTCCCTATGTCCCACCTGTGAATATATATATATATATATATATATATATATATATATATATGTTTTAACTACGTAAAACTTGCGAATATACAACATTCTTTGCTGTCCCATTGTCTGTGCATATAAATAGATTGTCAGGTTCGCCGACTCTTGAACATGCAGCATATAATGGTCCACGGGAAAACAATCCGTATTCAGATCTATACCTCATGATTCTAATGATTGCCCTTGAGCTTTGTTGATGGTGATTGCTAATCGACCATTCCCTTTGTTGCCGTCGTCATTTATATATCCCCCTGTGCCCTCCGGCGTCCCCGTTGTAGTTGTGTCCCTGTGTCCCGGTCGTCATTTATATTCCCTGTGTCCCGGTCGTCATTTGTGTCCCGGTGTCCCAGTCTGTGATTTCTCTTTGAGTGTCCCGGGCGTCATTTATATTCCTTGTGTCTCGGTGTCCCTGTCGTCATTTGTGTCCTGGTGTCCCAGTCTGTATATATATTCGTTTTTGAATTGGTCTTTTTTTTAGTTTTTAGTTTTTTACCTTTTTTTAGTTTTTTTAGTTATACCTCATGATTCTAATGATTGCCCTTGAGCTTTGTTGATGGTGATTGCTAATCGAACATTCCCTGGGTCCCCGTCGCCATTTATATATCCCCCTGTGCCCCCCGGCGCCCCGTTGTAGTTGTGTCCCGGTCGTCATTTATATTCATTATTTTTTTCATTATTTTTTTGTCATTTTTTTTGTTAATAACAAAAGATCTACTGTGCAATTACTGTGTAGTAAATTAATTCGTATCCTGGGGGGGGGGTGGTAAATACCTTCTTCTCTAGGGTCCATGCTTATTTATTGATGGATCTGGTGATACTTGCTGACTACGAGCTGTTTTACTATGAACATCAACTGCTATAATCTGTATATCTTGACATTCTAAACGCATTAATTAAAAACTCCTTTTATATTTTTTTTCCGATGCTTCTACCTTTTACTTTATTCTGTCTTTATTGTAACAAATTATAAGCGTTGTCAATTTTTAAATTTTAAATACTCCTGGATCCTACGGCTGTTTAAATTTTTTATCATATTTTAGCTTTAATTTTCACATTTTGGTTTAATTTCTTATATATATATATATATATATATATATATATATATATATATATATATATATATATATATATATATATATATATATATATATATATACTAGCTGTTGGGGTGGCGCTTCGCACCACCCCAACACCTAGTTGGTGGGGGCGCTTCGCACCAACCCCCAAGCCCCCCCGCGCGCGTAAGTCGTTACGCGCCATATTAGTTACGCGCCATTGTAGTTGTGTCCCTATGTCCCACCTGTGAATATATATATATATATATATATATATATATATATATATATATATATATATATATATATATATATATATATATATATATATATGTATGTTTTTAACTACGTAAAACTTGCGAATATACAACATTCTTTGCTGTCCCATTGTCTGTGCATATAAATAGATTGTCAGGTTTACCGACTCTTGAACATGCAGCATATAATGGTCCACGGGAAAACAATCCGTATTCAGATCTATACCTCATGATTCTAATGATTGCCCTTGAGCTTTGTTGATGGTGATTGCTAATCGACCATTCCCTTTGTTGCCGTCGTCATTTATATATCCCCCTGTGCCCTCCGGCGTCCCCGTTGTAGTTGTGTCCCTGTGTCCCGGTCGTCATTTATATTCCCTGTGTCCCGGTCGTCATTTGTGTCCCGGTGTCCCAGTCTGTGATTTCTCTTTGAGTGTCCCGGGCGTCATTTATATTCCTTGTGTCTCGGTGTCCCGGTCGTCATTTGTGTCCTGGTGTCCCAGTCTGTATATACATTCGTTTTTGAATTGGTCTTTTTTTTAGTTTTTAGTTTTTTACCTTTTTTTTAGTTTTTTTTAGTTATACCTCATGATTCTAATGATTGCCCTTGAGCTTTGTTGATGGTGATTGCTAATCGAACATTCCCTGTGTCCCCGTCGCCATTTATATATCCCCCTGTGCCCCCCGGCGCCCCGTTGTAGTTGTGTTCCTGTGTCCCGGTCGTCATTTATATTCCCTGTGTCCCGGTCGTCATTTGTATCCCGGTGTCCCGGTCTGTATATACATTCGTTTTTGAAATGGTATATGATGAAATAAATTTTTGTATTTTTCCCCTTTTTTTCTTTTTAGTTTTTTTTTGGTTTTTACTTTTTTTTTAGTTTTTTTGTTTTTTTCGTTTTTTTCTTTTTAGTTTTTTTTTATTTTTTTTAGTTTTTTTATTTTTTAGTTTTTTTAGTTTTTTAGCTTTTTTAGTTTTTTTTATTAGTTTTTAGTTTTTTTTTCTTTTTAGTTTTTTTTGTAGTTTTTACCTTTTTTTAGTTTTTCTAATTTTTTTTTACTTATTTCCTGGTCGTCATTTATACTCCCTGTGCCCCGGTCGTCATTTGTGTCCCGGTGCTTTGTTGATGGTGATTGCTAATAGAATATTCCTTGTGTCCCGGTCGCTTTCTCTTTGAGTGTCCCGGTCGTCATTTATATTCCCTATGTGTCGGTGTCCCGGTCGTCATTTGTGTCCCGATGTCCCGGTCTGTAATTTCGTCAGTCGAAAACATGACGTCAGTCGACACAGAAACATGACGTCACCCGACAGACAGACCCACACACACACACACAACTTATTTTTATATATATAGATATATAAATAAGTTGTGTGTCTGTTGCCATTGTAGGCTCTTCCGTCATTTTACAATTAAACATTTTTCCGTCCACGATCTTCTTACAATTAAGAATTTGTCTAAGAACGATTTTCTTAAATACTTTTAATGACCTCATCGTCATAACGAACATGACGACAACTAACTTCATTACGACATGATGACATGACGTAACTCGAAAGTTGTGTGTCTGTTGCCCTTGTAGGTTCTTCAGTAATTTTACGATTAAATATTTTTTCGTCCACGATCTTCTTACAACTAAAAATTTGTCTTTGAACGATTTTCTTAAATACTTTTAATGACGTCATCGTCATAACAAACATGACGACAACTAACTTCATGACAAAATGACGACATGACGTCACTCGACAGACAGACAGACAGACACATCCACAGACAATTATATATATATATATATACTAGCTGTTGGGGTGGCGCTTCGCGCCACCCCAACACCTAGTTGGTGGGGGCGCTTCGCACCCCCCCAAGCCCCCCCGCGCGCGTAAGTCGTTACGCGCCATAATAGTTACGCGCCATTGTAGTTGTGTCCCTATGTCCCACCTGTGAATATAGATAGATATATATATATGGTTTTAACTACGTAAAACTTGCGAATATACAACATTCTTTGCTGTCCCATTGTCTTTGCATATAAATAGATTGTCAGGTTTACCGACTCTTGAACATGCAACATATAATGGTCCATGGGAAAACAATCTGTATTCAGATCTATACCTCATGATTCTAATGATTGCCCTTGAGCTTTGTTGATGGTGATTGCTAATCGACCATTCCCTGTCCCGGTGTCCCGGTCGTCATTTACATCCCCCTGTTTCCCCCGGTGTCCCCGTTGTAGTTGTGTCCCTGTGTCCCGGTCGTCATTTATATTCCCTGTGTCCCGGGTCCCGGTCGTCATTTGTATCCCGGTGTCCCGGTCTGTATATACATTCGTTTTTTAGTTTATTTTTTCTCCTTTATTTTTTTCCTTTTTTTTTCTTTTTTAGCTTATTTAGATTTTTAGATTTTTTAGTTTTTTTATTAGTTTTTAGTTTTTTTTCTTTTTAGTTTTTTTGTCCCGGTCGTCATTTATATCCCCCTGTTTCCCCCGGTGTCCCCGTTGTAGTTGTGTCCCTGTGTCCCGGTCGTCATTTATATTCCCTGTGTCCCGGTCGTCATTTGTATCCCGGTGTACCGGTCTGTATATACATTCGTTTTTTAGTTTTGTTTTTCTCCTTTATTTTTTTCCTTTTTTTTCTTTTTTAGTTTATTTAGATTTTTAGATTTTTTAGTTTTTTTATTAGTTTTTAGTTTTTTTTTCTTTTTAGTTTTTTTGTAGTTTTTACCTTCTTTTTAGTTTTGTTAATTTTTTTTTTTACTTGTGTCCTGGTCGTCATTTATACTCCCTGTGTCCCGGTGCTTTGTTGATTGCTAATCGAACATTCCTTTTGTCCTGGTCGCTTTCTCTTTGAGTGTCGTCATTTATTTTTTTCTTTTTTAGTTCTTTTAGTTTTTACCTTTTTTAGTTTTTTTTAGTTTTTAGTTTTTTTAGTTTTTTACCTTTTTTTAGTTTTTTTAGTTTTTTGTTTTTTAGCTTTTTTATTTTTTTTTATTAGTTTTTAGTTTTTTTGTAGTTTTTGCCTTTTTTTTAGTTTTTTTAGTTTTTTAGCTTTTTTATTAGTTTTTAGTTTTTTTTGTAGTTTTTGCCTTTTTTTAGTTTTTTTAGTTTTTTAGCTTTTTTATTTTTTTTATTAGTTTTTAGTTTTTTTTGTAGTTTTTGCCTTTTTTTAGTTTTTTCAGTTTTGACGTCACCTGATCCAGTTTTTTCAGGTGACGTCACCTGATCCACGATCCACAGATCCACAGACAACTTATTTTTATATATATAGATAGTTTTTTTTTTTTTACTTATGTCCTGGTCGTCATTTATACTCCCTGTGTCCCGGTGCTTTGTTGATTGCTAATCGAACATTCCTTTTGTCCTGGTCGCTTTCTCTTTGAGTGTCGTCATTTATTAGTTTTTTCCTTTTTTTTTTTAGTTTTTTATTGGTTTTTACCTTTATTTTAGCTTATTTTTCAGTTTTTTCCTTTTTTTTAGTTTTTTTTTATTTTTTATTATTTTTAGTTTTTTACCTTTTTTTAGTTTTTTTAGTTTTTTTAGTTTTTTAGCTTTTTACTTTTTTTATTAGTTTTTAGTTTTTTTTTGTAGTTTTTGCCTTTTTTTAGTTTTTTCAGTTTTTTTTTTAGTTTTTTATTGGTTTTTACCTTTATAGTTTTTTTAGTTTTTTAGCTTTTTTATTTTTTTTATTAGTTTTTAGTTTTTTTTGTAGTTTTTGCCTTTTTTTAGTTTTTTCAGTTTTGACGTCACCTGATCCAGTTTTTTCAGGTGACGTCACCTGACACATCCATCCATCCACAGACAACTTATTTTTATATATATAGATAGATATATATATATATATATATATATATATATATATATATATATATATATATCATGAAAAGAGAAATCACCAATGCAACAGCACAAACACAAAAAAAAAAAAAAAAAAAAAAAAAAAAAAAAAAAAAAAAAGAGACGGAAGGAGAAATATATATATATATATATATATATATATATATATATATTATATATATATAAATATATATATATATATATATATAAATATAAATAAGAAATTAAACCAAAATGTGAAAATTAAAGCTAAAATATAAAAAAAATTTTAACAGCCGTAGGATCCAGGAGTATTTAAAATTTAAAAATTGACAAAGCTTATAATTTGTTACAATAAAGACAAAATAAAGTAAAAGGTAGAAGCATCGGGAAAAAATTATAAAAGGAGTTTCTAATTAACGCGTTTAGAATATTATATATTCTATATATATATATATATATATATATATATATATATATATATATATATATATATATATATATATATATATATATATCTATATACATAAAAATAAGTTGTCTGTCTGTCTGTGGATCAGGTGACGTCATGTTTCGGCTGACGTCATGAAATTAGTTGCCGTCATTTTTGCTTTGAAGGTGACGTCATTCAAGTTATATAAGACATATGTTCGCGTAGAAATCTATTAATGTTTAAGTTTACAATGACTGATGAAGATGCTCAAAGAGTCTATGGGCACACGTAAAAACATTAAAATTAACTACAAATATACGTGTCCGATTGCAAAACCATGACTCTGGTCAAACATTTTCAGATCAATTGCTAGCAATGGGAAACGGAAAGCTCCCAGTAGAATCAATTTCAGGACGTATACAACTACCTGCTGATTTCTGTAATTTAGTGACGTCCAAAAATGAATTGATTGAAAAAGTATTTCCGAATATTCTAAAAAATTATAAAAATAATAAATGGCTAAGTGAAAGAGCGATTCTCGCACCCAAAAATATAGACGTCCACGAAATCAACAATATTGTTTTGACCAAGATTCGAGACCAGGCAGTCCTTTACAAGTCAGTCGACACAGTTTTGGAACCAAATGAAGCGGTAAATTATCCATCTGAATTTTTAAATTCCATAGATCTTTCAGGGTTTCCACCACACGTGCTACAACTAAAAATAGGCGTACCAATAATACTTTTAAGAAATATAAACCCACCAAAGCTTTGCAATGGCACTCGACTTGCCGTAAAAAAAACAATGGAAAACCTAATAGAGGCCACAATCCTGACAGGGCCTTTTGAGGGTGAGGCTGTTCTTATTCCTCGCATTCCCATGATTCCAACGGATCTGCCTTTTCAATTTAAAAGATTGCAATTCCCAATTCGATTAGCATTTGCAATCACCATTAACAAAGCTCAAGGTCAATCATTAAAAAAATGTGGTATTGATCTTAATACTGATTGTTTTTCCCATGGACAATTGTACGTTGCATGTTCGAGGGTCGGTAAACCTGACAATCTATTTATATGCAGCGAGAATTGGACAGCGAAGAATGTTGTATATTCGCAAGTTTTACGCAGTTAATTTGTATTTCGGAACCAAATGAAGCGGTTGATTATCCATCTGAATTTTTAAATTCCATAGATCCTTCAGGGTTTCCACCATACGTGCTACAACTAAAAATAGGCGTACCAATAATACTTTTAAGAAATATCAACCCACCAAAGCTTTGCAATGGCACGCGACTTGCCGTAAAAAAAAAACAATGGAAAACCTAATAGAGGCCACAATCTTGACAGGGCCTTATGAGGGTGAGGCTGTTCTTATTCCTCGCATTCCCATGATTCCAACGGATCTGCTTTTTCAATTTAAAAGATTGCAACACAGACAATGGGACAGCGAAGACTGTTGTATATTCACAAGTTTTACGTAGTTAATTTGTATTGTATCTATCTATCTATCTATCTATATAAAAACGAGTTGTGTGTATGCATGTTTGTTTGTTTGTAAAAAGAGCGTTTGCATATGACGTCATTATTAGTACATACGGCTTTGTATATGGACAGACAATGGGAAAGCCAAGAATGTTGTATATTCGCAATTTTTACGTAGTTTGAAACACATATATAAATCTATCTATATTCACAGGTGGGACACAGGGACACAACTACAATGGCGCGTAACTAATATGGCGCGTAACGACTTACGCGCGCGGGGGGGCTTGGGGGGGGGCGCGAAGCGCCCCACCAACTAGGTGTTGGGGTGGCGCGAAGCGCCACACCAACAGCTAGTATATATATATATATATATACTAGCTGTTGGGGTGGCGCTTCGCGCCACCCCAACACCTAGTTGGTGGGGCGCTTCGCGCCCCCCCAAGCCCCCCCGCGCGCGTAAGTCGTTACGCGCCATATTAGTTACGCGCCATTGTAGTTGTGTCCCTGTGTCCCACCTGTGAATAGAGATAGATATAAATATATGTTTTTAACTACGTAAAACATGCGAATATACAACATTCTTCGCTGTCCCATTGTCTGTGCATATAAATAGATTGTCAGGTTTACTGACTCTTGAACATGCAACATATAATTGTCCATGGGAAAAACAATCCGTATTCAGATCTATACCTCATTATTCTAATGATGTGTCCCTGTGTCCCGGTCGTCATTTATATTCCCTGTGTCCCGGTCGTCATTTGTGTCCCGGTGTCCCAGTTTGTAATTTCTCTTTGAGTGTCCCGGTCGTCATTTATATTCCCTGTGTCCCGGTGTCCCGGTCGTCATTTGTGTCCCGGTGTCCCGGTCTGTAATTTCTATTCGAACAATCCCTGTGTCCCGGTCGTCATTTATATATCCCGCCTGTGCCCCCGGCGTCCCCGTTGTAGTTGTGTCCCTGTGTCCCGGTCGTCATTTATATTCCCTGTGTCCCGGTCGTGATTTGTGTCCGGGTGTCCCAGTCTGTAATTTCTCTTTGAGGTTCCCGGTCGTCACTTATATTCCCTCTGTCTCGGTCGTCATTTGTGTCCCGGTCTGTAATTTCTCTTTGAGTGTTTTTTCTTTTTAGTTTTTTTTTAGTTTTTTACCTTTTTTCTTTTTTCAGTTTTCTTTTTCTTCTTTATTTTTCAGCGTCACTATGAAGTACATATCGACGAACCTTTGTTTTTTTAACTTAAATCTGGTAGGCATTGATGACCTTATCCAAGTCAAAATCCCAAACCCAATCATCATCGCTATCATTTTCAGTTTTGATATGTTTCGACTCTCGCTGTCCAGGTGGATTTTCATCTAACTGCGCGGTTTTGCGTTCAAATACCGTTAATGACGTCACCGTCAAAGCAAAAATGACGACAACTAATTTCATGACGTCAGTCAACACAGAAACATGACGTCACCTGATCCACAGACAGACAGACAACTTATTTTTATATATATAGAGTTTTTATTGTTAATCCCAAGTCTGACAATCCCTCTTGAAATGAAGAAGGAAAAAGCAGAAAAGCAGCAGAAAGCCAAAAAAAGCAGAAAAGCATCAGAAATAGCAGAAAAGCAGGAGGAAGTCATAAAACAGCAGAAAGCCAGTGTCGTAATTATTGTTAATTCCAGTTCTGACAATCCCTCTTGACATGAAGAAGAAAAAAGGAGAAAAGAAACAAAAAAGCAGAACAACAGGAGAAAGCCATAAAACAGTAGAAAGCCAGTGTGGTTTTTATTGTTAATCCCAAGTCTGACAATCTCTCTTGAAATGAAGAAGAAAAAAGCAGAAAAGCAGCAGAAAGCCAGAAAAAAGCAGAAAGCCAGTGTCGTAATTATTGCTAATTCCAGTTCTGACAATCCCTCTTGACATGAAGAAGAAAAAAGGAGAAAAGAAACAAAAAAGCACAAAAAAGCAGAACAACAGGAGAAAGCCATAAAACAGTAGAAAACCAGTGTGGTTTTTATTGTTAATCCCAAGTCTGACAATCTCTCTTGAAATGAAGAAGAAAAAAGCAGAAAAGCAGCAGAAAGCCAGAAAAAAGCAGAAAAGCAGCAGAAATAGCAGAAAAGCAGGAGGAAGTCATAAAACAGCAGAAAGCCAGTGTCGTAATTATTGCTAATTCCAGTTCTGACAATCCCTCTTGACATGAAGAAGAAAAAAGGAGAAAAGAAGCAAAAAAGCACAAAAAAGCAGAACATAAAACAGTAGAAAGCCAGTGTGGTTTTTATTGTTAATTCCAAGCATGACAATCCCTCTTGCATGAAGAATATGAAAAAAGCAGAAAAACAGCAGAAAGTCAGAAAAAAGCAGAAAGCCAATGTGTTTTTTTTATTGTTAATTCGTGACAAGCGAGGGTTTTAAATCAATTGATAGGCCAATCCTTGCTTCAAGAAAGAAACCATTTTTATGTTTGACAATTCCTTTTGACATAAGAAAAAATCAGAAAAGATACCTGCTCCCACCCAGCTGCTTCTCCTGCCATTTGATAATGTTGTTTCCTAAGAGTGGAAAGTCGAACGCGTTCCTGCTCCAAAGAATTTTCTAGCTCCTTTACTCTGATCTGCGACTCCATTTCTAATTTTTTCGCTTGATGAAGTGTCAATTTGGAGAAATCCATTTGGGCTGAAAAATTCGCATATAAAGAAAAAAGAAGCAAAAAAAGGAAGGAAGGAAGAAAGAAGGGAAAAGGAAATAAGGAAGGAAGGGAAGAAGGAAGAAACAGAAGCAGAAAATATTTCTTAATTAATTCTGGATACACTAGGACTTGGTGTATTTACGTTCAGCTATTTTAATATTAGCCTAAACAAAGGTCCAACTAACGTCAGTAAACAAAGGTCCAGTAACGAGGGACCCAAGTCCAATATTAAACCAATTTTCTTTTGAAACTCTAAGAATCAAAAGATGTGAGAACAGTATATTCAAAAGTATTGCACTTATAGCCCTGTCCCAAACACATAATTTTCAAACGGTAGGAAGTACCAATGAAATTGGATTTGTACAAGACTGATCATATCGAACAGGTGTTCCTATTAGGGGGAGCTCATTTGAATGGAAATTTACTGTTCTAGCTGTAAGTGCTGAAAGAGATCGTACCCCAGCAAAGTTCTGTTTCCCCCCTCTTTGTCCTAGAAATAAAATTTATGGAACACATACCGCTTCAGAGGATCATTTGAAAGGGATGCTCAATTTCAAAAGTGTCTGAAATACTTACAGGATATCTCACAACTTTATCTATTATAGGATGTCTCACAACTTTAAGATTTTGCATAGGCTGTAATTTGAGACCTTAGTTTGAGATGATGGAGGTTAATGCTATAGATTCGTACCTGTACATAGGGGATATAGAGAAGAGGTGTTCCACCCATCCTCTTTCCACCAGCAACATTTTTGATGAATTAATTAAAAAATTAAATATAATAAATGTGAGCCAAGAAAGCATATTCAGCTACCAGACTCCTTCCTCTCTTGAGGATCAGACCAATCAATAACATGTATATGACCTCATTATCCAACAGAAGCCTGATCCAAATGTGCTTGCCTTTTCTGTCAATTTTTCTTTTCTTTATTTGTTTAGCTGTCGCTAATGAGATGGGCTGCTAGTTTCAGCCTTTAAGCAGCTGCTTACGATGGCAAAGGCCACAATCTAAAAAAAGGGGTTATCTACTACAAGGGTTTCCTCGCAAATTAGGTGGCTCTTAATGCACCAAACTCATTGACTTGCATAAATGGTTCTGACATAGAAATGGTAATATTTTTATAGCTGGAATTATATAAAAAAGAATAGAAATTATATTAAAAACAAATTCTTCCCCTAAACAGCGATTAAAACCTAAAACCAGCAGCAGTCATCAATTTTAGATTAGGGCTACGAAAAGTATGCCCCAGCGAAGCATAATAAATTAGCACCTACCCTTTTCTTAGAGCGTAACATTAGGAAACAACGCACAGTAGATTCAATTAACAAGTCTCAAGTGAATGGTGAATTATATCCTACAAAATTATCCAAGAGCATTGGCCATGAATGCAATTCTCATAAAAGCAAGGCTTTACAAAAAAAAATCGATGGCTGTCTGAAAGTGACTTGCGCTTGTGAAAAGAAGAAAGAAAAGAAAGCAATTTTTATAATATCCATCATGAGGTACACGTACAATATTACACTTTACTATTCCCCAAAAGGCTCATTAGCATGTAAAAGAGGGGAAGAGAAACAAGTCACTTACTCAGAGAAGAAAAGAAAATGTAAATAAAATAAAACTACAGAAAACAAAACTAATTAGATTGAATAGACTAAATTAATAAAGTAGATCAAATAGACTCCAATAAAATAATAATAAATATATATAAAGAATAGATAAAGTAACTTATAAGAAGCCAAAGAATTTTTAACAATTATTTTGAACAAACCGAATGAGTGGCACCTTCGACCTGATTCGGGCAACTTATTCCACACAATATGACTCGTCATTAAAGGATTAAAATCTGACCTTACACAAGGAGTAAAAGGAACTTAAATATGATTTGTTTTTTTCGTTTTACGAAGATTATGAACATTCTGATCAGAGGTAAAAGATGGCGGAACACTTAGGGGCCGGGTGAGGTCACCATGAAGCTGCGAAAAAGTAAATCATGCACAAGAGAGAATATACAGTGACTCGAGATCAAGTAATGGGATAACTCCTGAACGATAAGTTTCCTGAATGAGGTTTCTTGCTTTATTGTAAACCTTAGAAGGTGGTTTTAACAGTGAAGGAAAGGTTGAGATCCATACTATTGGAGAGCAAGTAACGCAAGATCGGATCAAGCAGTGAAAAGGGATTTTCAAAATTGATCCAGAAAAAGTATGCTTAAGTCTACTTAAAATACCGAGACTCCTGCATAGCTTCATATTGATCAAACGAATGTGAGGTTTAAAAGACGGGTTTTCATCGACAAGAATGACCAAAAAACAAAGATATTGATCTTTATATCTATAAATTATCGTGTTTGGCTGGTGAATTTCAGATCACTGGGAATAAATTTGAGAAAAACACGAAACAATAAAAAAAACTGGACATAAAATTTATGGCAAGATAATTACCATCAAGCCATAAAATTACTCTCTCAAACAAATTTTCCGAATTTAATCGAAGCTCTGATTCGCAATTTCCTGAAGTGCTAAGTATGCTGTCATCCGCAAAACAAACAAGGAGATCAGACGATGGCGAACTATAGTTGGCAATATGGCAAGAAAAGGCTTAGGATGACAAAGTCTACAGCAGTCTACAGTTTTTAGTCATCTTAGGAGGACTAAAAAGCTGTGCTCAAACGGTAGCACTACAAGTAGCACAGCAGATAACATAAAAAGTTCAGGTGAATTGTTAAAAAGCTGTGCTCAAACAGTAGCACTACAAGTAGCACAGCGGATAAAATAAAAAGTTCAGGTGAATTGTTAATCATATCAAATAACTTTATCTAGAAACATTGGCCATGAATGACATCCTCATCAAAACAATGTTATACAGAAAAAGGTCGATGGTGATCTGTACAGTAACGTATGTTTTCGAAAATTGGCATTATACTTACTAAAAGCTACGATAAAACACTATAACACAGCCTTTTCCCAAATTCGGAGATACACCTAAAACACGTTCAAGACAACTGATACCTTTCTAAAATTTCTAACATTGGCTATGAATGACATTCTCATCAAAACAATGTTATACAGAAAAAGTTCGATGGTGATCTGTAAAGTAACGTATGTTTTCGAAAATTTGCATCATACATACTAAAAAGCTACGATAAAGACTACACTTTAGCACAGCCTTTTCCCAAATTCGGACATAGACCTTAAACACGTTCAAGACAATTGATAGCTTTCTAAAATTTCTAACATTGGCCATGAATGACATCCTCATCAAAACAATGTTATACAGAAAAAGTTCGATGGTGATCTGTAAAGTAACGTATGTTTTCGAAAATTTGCATCATACATACTAAAAAGCTACGATAAAGACTACACTTTAGCACAGCCTTTTCCCAAATTCGGACATAGACCTGAAACACGTTCAAGACAATTGATAGCTTTCTAAAATTTCTAACATTGGCCATGAATGACATCCTCATCAAAACAATGTTATACAGAAAAAGTTCGATGGTGATCTGTAAAGTAACGTATGTTTTCGAAAATTTGCATCATACATACTAAAAAGCTACGATAAAGACTACACTTTAGAACAGCCTTTTCCCAAATTCGGACATAGACCTTAAACACGTTCAAGACAATTGATAGCTTTCTAAAATTTCTAACATTGGCCATGAATGACATCCTCATCAAAACAATGTTATACAGAAAAAGTTCGATGGTGATCTGTAAAGTAACGTATGTTTTCGAAAATTTGCATCATACATACTAAAAAGCTACGATAAAGACTACACTTTAGCACAGCCTTTTCCCAAATTCGGACATAGACCTTAAACACGTTCAAGACAATTGATAGCTTTCTAAAATTTCTAACATTGGCCATGAATGACATCCTCATCAAAACAATGTTATACAGAAAAAGTTCGATGGTGATCTGTAAAGTAACGTATGTTTTCGAAAATTTGCATCATACATACTAAAAAGCTACGATAAAGACTACACTTTAGCACAGCCTTTTCCCAAATTCGGACATAGACCTTAAACACGTTCAAGACAATTGATAGCTTTCTAAAATTTCTAACATTGGCCATGAATGACATCCTCATCAAAACAATGTTATACAGAAAAAGTTCGATGGTGATCTGTAAAGTAACGTATGTTTTCGAAAATTTGCATCATACATACTAAAAAGCTACGATAAAGACTACACTTTAGCACAGCCTTTTCCCAAATTCGGACATAGACCTTAAACACGTTCAAGACAATTGATAGCTTTCTAAAATTTCTAACATTGGCCATGAATGACATCCTCATCAAAACAATGTTATACAGAAAAAGTTCGATGGTGATCTGTAAAGTAACGTATGTTTTCGAAAATTTGCATCATACATACTAAAAAGCTACGATAAAGACTACACTTTAGCACAGCCTTTTCCCAAATTCGGACATAGACCTTAAACACGTTCAAGACAATTGATAGCTTTCTAAAATTTCTAACATTGGCCATGAATGACATCCTCATCAAAACAATGTTATACAGAAAAAGTTTGATGGTGATCTGTAAAGTAACGTATGTTTTCGAAAATTTGCATCATACATACTAAAAAGCTACGATAAAGACTACACTTTAGCACAGCCTTTTCCCAAATTCGGACATAGACCTAAAACACGTTCAAGACAATTGATAGCTTTCTAAAATTTCTAACATTGGCCATGAATGACATCCTCATCAAAACAATGTTATACAGAAAAAGTTCGATGGTGATCTGTAAAGTAACGTATGTTTTCGAAAATTTGCATCATACATACTAAAAGCTACAATAAAACACTATAACACAGCCTTTTCCCAAATTCGGAGATACACCTTAAACACGTTCAAGACAATTGATAGCTTTCTAAAATTTCTAACATTGGCCATGAATGACATCCTCATCAAAACAATGTTATACAGAAAAAGTTCGATGGTGATCTGTAAAGTATCGTATGTTTTCGAAAATTTGCATCATACATACTAAAAAGCTACGATAAAGACTACACTTTAGCACAGCCTTTTCCCAAATTCGGACATAGACCTTAAACACGATCAAGACAATTGATAGCTTTCTAAAATTTCTAACATTGGCCATGAATGACATCCTCATCAAAACAATGTTATACAGAAAAAGTTCGATGGTGATCTGTAAAGTAACGTATGTTTTCGAAAATTTGCATCATACATACTAAAAAGCTACGATAAAGACTACACTTTAGCACAGCCTTTTCCCAAATTCGGACATAGACCTTAAACACGATCAAGACAATTGATAGCTTTCTAAAATTTCTAACATTGGCCATGAATGACATCCTCATCAAAACAATGTTATACAGAAAAAGTTCGATGGTGATCTGTAAAGTAACGTATGTTTTCGAAAATTTGCATCATACATACTAAAAAGCTACGATAAAGACTACACTTTAGCACAGCCTTTTCCCAAATTCGGACATAGACCTAAAACACGTTCAAGACAATTGATAGCTTTCTAAAATTTCTAACATTGGCCATGAATGACATCCTCATCAAAACAATGTTATACAGAAAAAGTTCGATGGTGATCTGTAAAGTAACGTATGTTTTCGAAAATTTGCATCATACATACTAAAAGCTACAATAAAACACTATAACACAGCCTTTTCCCAAATTCGGAGATACACCTAAAACACGTTCAAGACAATTGATAGCTTTCTAAAATTTCTAACATTGGCCATGAATGACATCCTCATCAAAACAATGTTATACAGAAAAAGTTCGATGGTGATCTGTAAAGTAACGTATGTTTTCGAAAATTTGCGTCATACATACTAAAAAGCTACGATAAAGACAACACTTTAGCACAGCCTTTTCCCAAATTCGGACATAGACCTTAAACACGTTCAAGACAATTGATAGCTTTCTAAAATTTCTAACATTGGCCATGAATGACATCCTCATCAAAACAATGTTATACAGAAAAAGTTCGATGGTGATCTGTAAAGTAACGTATGTTTTCGAAAATTTGCATCATACATACTAAAAAGCTACGATAAAGACTACACTTTAGCACAGCCTTTTCCCAAATTCGGACATAGACCTTAAACACGATCAAGACAATTGATAGCTTTCTAAAATTTCTAACATTGGCCATGAATGACATCCTCATCAAAACAATGTTATACAGAAAAAGTTCGATGGTGATCTGTAAAGTAACGTATGTTTTCGAAAATTTGCATCATACATACTAAAAAGCTACGATAAAGACTACACTTTAGCACAGCCTTTTCCCAAATTCGGACATAGACCTTAAACACGATCAAGACAATTGATAGCTTTCTAAAATTTCTAACATTGGCCATGAATGACATCCTCATCAAAACAATGTTATACAGAAAAAGTTCGATGGTGATCTGTAAAGTAACGTATGTTTTCGAAAATTTGCATCATACATACTAAAAAGCTACGATAAAGACTACACTTTAGCACAGCCTTTTCCCAAATTCGGACATAGACCTTAAACACGTTCAAGACAATTGATAGCTTTCTAAAATTTCTAACATTGGCCATGAATGACATCCTCATCAAAACAATGTTATACAGAAAAAGTTCGATGGTGATCTGTAAAGTAACGTATGTTTTCGAAAATTTGCATCATACATACTAAAAAGCTACGATAAAGACTACACTTTAGCACAGCCTTTTCCCAAATTCAGACATAGACATTAAACACATTCAAGACAATTGATAGCTTTCTAAAATTTCTAACATTGGCCATGAATGACATCCTCATCAAAACAATGTTATACAGAAAAAGTTCGATGGTGATCTGTAAAGTAACGTATGTTTTCGAAAATTTGCATCATACATGCTAAAAAGCTACGATAAAGACTACACTTTAGCACAGCCTTTTCCCAAATTCGGACATAGACCTTAAACACGTTCAAGACAATTGATAGCTTTCTAAAATTTCTAACATTGGCCATGAATGACATCCTCATCAAAACAATGTTATACAGAAAAAGTTCGATGGTGATCTGTAAAGTAACGTATGTTTTCGAAAATTTGCATCATACATACTAAAAAGCTACGATAAAGACTACACTTTAGCACAGCCTTTTCCCAAATTCGGACATAGACCTTAAACACGATCAAGACAATTGATAGCTTTCTAAAATTTCTAACATTGGCCATGAATGACATCCTCATCAAAACAATGTTATACAGAAAAAGTTCGATGGTGATCTGTAAAGTAACGTATGTTTTCGAAAATTTGCATCATACATACTAAAAAGCTACGATAAAGACAACACTTTAGCACAGCCTTTTCCCAAATTCGGACATAGACCTAAAACACGTTCAAGACAATTGATAGCTTTCTAAAATTTCTAACATTGGCCATGAATGACATCCTCATCAAAACAATGTTATACAGAAAAAGTTCGATGGTGATCTGTAAAGTAACGTATGTTTTCGAAAATTTGCATCATACATACTAAAAGCTACAATAAAACACTATAACACAGCCTTTTCCCAAATTCGGAGATACACCTAAAACACGTTCAAGACAATTGATAGCTTTCTAAAATTTCTAACATTGGCCATGAATGACATCCTCATCAAAACAATGTTATACAGAAAAAGTTCGATGGTGATCTGTAAAGTAACGTATGTTTTCGAAAATTTGCATCATACATACTAAAAAGCTACGATAAAGACTACACTTTAGCACAGCCTTTTCCCAAATTCGGACATAGACCTTAAACACGATCAAGACAATTGATAGCTTTCTAAAATTTCTAACATTGGCCATGAATGACATCCTCATCAAAACAATGTTATACAGAAAAAGTTCGATGGTGATCTGTAAAGTAACGTATGTTTTCGAAAATTTGCATCATACATACTAAAAAGCTACGATAAAGACTACACTTTAGCACAGCCTTTTCCCAAATTCGGACATAGACCTTAAACACGATCAAGACAATTGATAGCTTTCTAAAATTTCTAACATTGGCCATGAATGACATCCTCATCAAAACAATGTTATACAGAAAAAGTTCGATGGTGATCTGTAAAGTAACGTATGTTTTCGAAAATTTGCATCATACATACTAAAAAGCTACGATAAAGACTACACTTTAGCACAGCCTTTTCCCAAATTCAGACATAGACATTAAACACGATCAAGACAATTGATAGCTTTCTAAAATTTCTAACATTGGCCATGAATGACATCCTCATCAAAACAATGTTATACAGAAAAAGTTCGATGGTGATCTGTAAAGTAACGTATGTTTTCGAAAATTTGCATCATACATACTAAAAAGCTACGATAAAGACTACACTTTAGCACAGCCTTTTCCCAAATTCGGACATAGACCTTAAACACGATCAAGACAATTGATAGCTTTCTAAAATTTCTAACATTGGCCATGAATGACATCCTCATCAAAACAATGTTATACAGAAAAATTTCGATGGTGATCTGTAAAGTAACGTATGTTTTCGAAAATTTGCATCATACATACTAAAAAGCTACGATAAAGACTACACTTTAGCACAGCCTTTTCCCAAATTCGGACATAGACCTTAAACACGTTCAAGACAATTGATAGCTTTCTAAAATTTCTAACATTGGCCATGAATGACATCCTCATCAAAACAATGTTATACAGAAAAAGTTCGATGGTGATCTGTAAAGTAACGTATGTTTTCGAAAATTTGCATCATACATACTAAAAAGCTACGATAAAGACTACACTTTAGCACAGCCTTTTCCCAAATTCAGACATAGACATTAAACACATTCAAGACAATTGATAGCTTTCTAAAATTTCTAACATTGGCCATGAATGACATCCTCATCAAAACAATGTTATACAGAAAAAGTTCGATGGTGATCTGTAAAGTAACGTATGTTTTCGAAAATTTGCATCATACATACTAAAAAGCTACGATAAAACACTATAACGCAACCTTTTCCCAAATTCGGACATACACCATAAACACGCGATAGACAATTGATATCTTTCTAAAATTTACCACTTGAGGCTTCAGTTGTTTTATTTTGCGTAGATGCTCGAGCAATTGTGGCAGCTTCACCATTTTACGCAACCCCTTCCTATGAGTGCAAGGCAATTGATAGCTTTCTAAATTTACCACTAGAGGCTTCAGTTATTTTATTTTGCGTAGATGCTCGAGCGATTGTGGCAGCTTCACCATTTTATGCACCCCCTTCCTATGAGTGCAAGGCAATTGATAGCTTTCTAAAATTTACCACTTGAGGCTTCAGTTATTTTATTTTGCGTAGATGCTCGAGCAATTGTGGCAGCTTCACCATTTTACGCAACCCCTTCCTATGAGTGCAAGGCAATTGATAACTTTCTAAAATTTACCACTTGAGGCTTCAGTTATTTTATTTTGCGTAGATGCTCGAGCAATTGTGGCAGCTTCACCATTTTACGCAACCCCTTCCTATGAGTGCAAGGCAATTGATAGCTTTCTAAAATTTACCACTTGAGGCTTCAGTTATTTTATTTTGCGTAGATGCTCGAGCAATTGTGGTAGCTTCACCATTTTACGCACCCCCTTCCTATGAGTGCAAGGCAATTGATAGCTTTCTAAAATTTACCACTAGAGGCTTCAGTTATTTTATTTTGCGTAGATGCTCGAGCGATTGTGGCAGCTTCACCATTTTATGCACCCCCTTCCTATGAGTGCAAGGCAATTGATAGCTTTCTAAAATTTACCACTTGAGGCTTCAGTTATTTTATTTTGCGTAGATGCTCGAGCAATTGTGGCAGCTTCACCATTTTACGCACCCCCTTCCTATGAGTACAAGGCAATTGGTAGCTTTCTAAAATTTACCACTTGAGGCTTCAGTTATTTTATTTTGCATAGATGCTCAAGCAATTGTGGCAGCTTCACCTTTTTAAGCACCTTCTTCCTATGAGTGCAAGGCAATTGATAGCTTTCTAAAATTTACCACTTGAAGCTTCAGTTATTTTATTTTGCGTAGATGCTCCAGCAATTGTAGCAGCTTCACCATTTTACGCACCCTCTTCCTATGAGTGCAAGGCAATTGATAGCTTCACCATTTTACGCACCCCCTTCCTCAATACACATTCAGCCATGCAATAAAACGCTCATATGTTTTTGTACAAAAGAAAGAAAAAGACTGGGGACACACAACTTCTCAAAGAGATCAAAATATATGTATAAGCGTTGCAAAAAAAAAACTTTTTAAGGACAGAGTGGAGGTACTTTCGGGCGTGAGAAGCTTCTTTTCAGCAGTTTATCCACCTTACATAATATAACTAATCAGGCCAAAACTGTTGATTGAAGTTTGAAGTTTTGAATTGAAGTTTATACCTAACTTCCGCTTACACAGGCCTATGCAAAAATCAGTAATGCAAAAAACCATGAACGACTAGTTACCATTAAAAATTTTTCATGGACAAATTTTAACAAAAGAAAACAAAACGGAAGAATAAAATATTGAAGGAAACAAAAGAAGGGGAAAAGGAGTATGCTCAACACTCCACATAAAGCAAACAAGGAGGTAATAGCTAAAGGCAAGAAAAAAAGGACTCACCATTTTCTTCCACTAGTTGACTACACAATTTTGCTGTTGCTACCACACCACCAGTGGCTTCAGAGACATCTTTTGAGGCTCGAGCTACTTCATAGAGCTTGTTTGAATTTGGATCAGCTTTGACTCGGCCTGCAAACACCAATTGGGCAGTGCTGGCAGCTATTTCCTGAGCAGAAACGACTAGTTGCTCAAATTTCGTTTGCCCACTGACAACCTTGTCTGCTGCATCACTAATAAGCATTTAGATTAATTAGCTTAATTTATAGACGAAAAAGTCAAGCTCAGGAGGCAACAATTTGAATGTCTCATGCTATGACATGAATATCTACAAGGGGGGATACCCCCCCCCCCCTCGTAAGAACTTGAAGAACAGTTCTGTAAGACGCTACACCTCCCTTTAGAATGGTCTCACGATTCTAAATAATTTAAAGGCAATAACTTTATTATTGAAAACATGTTTTCAAATTCCTTTTGAGGGAAATTCAACAGACAGAGCTCTGGGGAGGAAGCCTAAGTAAATGATTGATTAGTGGTATATCAAATCCAAGGCCATATAGAGGGGCGAGGAGTTACAGGGTTTGATCCATCCCCCCACCGCACCAAAAAAAATCCGAATCGTAAAAAAGTAACAGAAACGCATACAAACAAAATTTTGTATGCCTTTTTGTAATTTTTTAATTTAACCCCCTGAACAGAAATCCCCCCCCCAAAAAAAAACACGTGGATGCAGTCTTGATCAGGCCACAAGTTTTTCACGACCACGGTCCACCAGTTTTGTCATAAAAAAGAAGAAGAAGAGAATCTTATAAATTTCTTCCGAAAGCTGTTAAAAGAAACGTTTTTCTATCCACAAACCCTAATAAAATATTAATTTTTTTACTCTAACACACCCAACCGCTCTAAATGTCTTTTGGGGTTATGTTTGAGATACACAACCTCGTAGAGCCATTATCAAAAAATATTTAACCAAAAAGAAATAAAAAACAAAAAATAAGAAAGGACGTATCTCCCAGTCTAACTGACGGGTAAAACTCGTTCAAACTTTACGTTTCGATATTTTATATGTGTTTGGCTCCTTTGTGTTGCTTCGGTTTCTTAACCAGCCTTATTAAAATCAAATGCAATTAAACCGTAAAATTAAGGACTCTCACAAATTATCTAAAATTAAGGACTCTCACAAATTATCTAAACAACATTTTATTATTTCGTGCCATTCCCTAAATAAATCTTTAGCAATTGTGAGTCTAATTTGAGTCTAAGTGTGAGTATGAGTCTGGGATTGAGTACAAGTCTAAGTCTTAGGGTCTAAGGTGGGTAGGCAAGGAAGTAGCTTTTCTCATTTAAGCTTATAATCTATATTTATAGAAGGGGAGGGGAGGGAGTTAAGCGAAAAAAAAAGAACCGAGAAAGTTACAGTATATGACAGATATAAGAAATTCTTGGAATACGTTCTACAAAAATTGATATTTTTGAAGCGGGGAACGAATGACACCTCCTTCTTCCAGCACAAGTCAGTCAAAAGGATCGTCAAACGAGAAGAACATATTGGCACTAATTTTGATGGTTTTTATTTATACAGTTATGCTCAGGCCCAACATTTCATGAAAACATAGAGGGGGGGGGGTAAAAGTACTAACCCGCAAGCCTGTATCAGCAAACCCACTCAGCAGAATTCCAGTCTTTGTTTAGTAACAGTCAAGTGGTTCGCTCGCAGAAATATTCAGTTTTCTTTTTTTCTTTAATTACCAGGAAACTCTGTTTCTACAAGCTAGAACAAAAATACAAGTGGACTAATAAGTGGATAAAGAAACTAAAAAAGGGGAAACACTTTTTTTTACGCAGCAAAATAGTAAATAACCTCGTCCTCGTTCAGTTAGTTTATTTTTTTTTACTGCAGACTATGACAGTTAGATTGCTGAGCCTTTCGTCAGCACAGGCCTAACCTGTGCTTTGTTACTGAATCATTACTAATAAGCGATTTTGCTATAGAATAAATGAACTAATTGAGGAGGGCCACCTTTCAGGGCCCATCTCAGCAACAGCATAAATAGTTCAAGAAAAGGAGAATCCCAAATAAAATACGCAGTAAAACAAAAAAGACCACGTGGTAAAAGACAGGATCCAAAATTGAACTAAATCTTGTAAAAGTACCTTAGAAATTAAAATAAGTGGAGGTACAGGCTAATATAAGAGGTTTCAAAATAATGTAAATCACATTTAAATTATCTTTTTATAATATATAAAAAGACGATAAAAAGTGAAGAAAGCTGTAATAGTAAGCACAAAAGATTGTAAATTACTAATACAGAAAATTTCTGAAACTAAAATTCAGGGACTAAAATACTAACAATTCATTTACAGAAACTGAAATTTAGTTATAAAAACTTGGAAAACATTAAATAGTCCATTGAACAAAATTCAGTTGGGAGATTCTTACATATGTTCACTGACAAAGTTGTAAAGGCTAAGTAAAAAAAATTAAATCGAAAATTCGGCTGGAAGTTCTGGAAATTTCGTTCTTGAAATCCATTTTCTGGAACTGAAATCCATTTGTAGAAAATTGGAAAAAATTAACCGGTCAGTTGAAGAAAAGTCAGTTGGGAAATTCTAATATGCGTTCATAGACAATGTTGTAAATAATAAGTTATAAATTTCAGTAGAAAATTCCAGAATTTTCTGAATTCAGTCGGAAAATCCTGGAAATTCAGGTCTTCGAAATTCAATATCTGAAACTGATATCTAGTTATAGAAAGTCTAGTTAAAGGAAGTTGGAAAAAATAGGCCTCAGCTGAAGAAAGGGTTGGTGGAAAAAAAACGAGCATGAGCTAGGTCTATAATGAGCGAAGTCTTTGATAAATAGTAGGATTAATGGGTTAATTAATTGGTAATTAAAGGTAAAAAATTAAAGTTAATACAAATTGATAAAGGCTAATTATTAAATCAACAAATATAACAATAATTAATCAATCAAGGTGAATTCAATTATTTGAAGCTCGTAAAGATTAATACATTAGTAACTGATTAATTAAAGGTTAATTGACTGGTATTTTAAATTGATATTGACAGCGCCACACAAAACTATTTAGGATATCCGAGTTTATTTGTGACATAGGCACACACCCTGAGGAGCATTTCAAGGCACAACTATCCCACAGAATAATTAATCCATAGCAGCTTTTTACACATTTATAGTTCGTCATAAATAAAAAAGAAAAATGAATGTGTGAAAAACACGAACTTTTATAATTGAAACACAGGTAATTTTATCAAACTTTAAGACCATTTTTTTTTTAGTATGTAAAATTGAATAGTATTTATATGGATTTACAATATGAAATATGGAAAAAAAATGCACTAAAGAATGAGTTGCCATTATAATTAAACATAATAAAAACAATGGCAAATTATATATACTATTCTACAAAAAAACTATGTATAAAGTACGATATTTATCAATATTAAAAAAACATTTTTTTACCAAGCCTTTGCCTTCCCTCCTCCACAAAGCTCTTTCTACAAACTCCTCCTCCCTCCTCCTCCAATAAAAACTTTCAAGGGCATGCCCATTATTTCATTTTATACACTTAATTGCTATTTAACTACTTTCACCGTCATCGCTAGGGGGTAAACTAATAAATGTTTATAGCATATTTTCCCTTCTTTTTTTTTAAAGATCTGATTTTGCGTGAAAAACTGACCATTCGATTTTAATTATTTTTAAACAAGTTAAAGAGAAATGTTTAAACCATACCCATGGCCATAACCAAGCCATTAGATTATTTCGATCTGAAGAAATCTAAAAGGATCTGATTATTAACGTAAAACCCGATCTATCCCCAATATAATGAATAAAATCTGGTAGGTTTCTAAGGCTATCGAACAATCTTCAACCTAAAATCTCCAGATTCAAATTTACAGACACGTCCGTACACTCCTTTTACCATCCAGAGGAAAGAGAGAAAACTTTGAACACCAAGAAATAAAACACCTCTCTACAATCTCCTCCCTCCCCCACCACCACCACCACCACTAAAAAAACGAATTTTGGTATATCCTTGCTTTTTTAGAAAAAAAAAATGTAATTAAGAAATTCTTGCATGTGTTTGTTCAGCATTGTCACTGAGAACTAAGCAATATCCTAGATTTCACTTGTGAAAAATCTCTGGGTTCTTAAAGTGCAATTTATAAGTTGTATAATGTATAATTTAAGCTTTACTGATCTATGCAATAGTGATATCCTTTATTAGTGTTTTTTCTTTGATATTATTTTTTCTATCTCATTGATAGTATTGTTACCATGGTGGAAGAAAACATGCAGAAAAAAATCTTTACTTTATGCATATTTTTTTTATATAAAAGGCGCATTTGACGCCACATGGCATCCTGGAATACTGAAAAAGTTAAAGGCTAAATCGTTCCCTGGTGGGCTTTTAAATGAAATTTATAGTTACCTTTCAGATAGACTTGTTACGTATAAGGGTGAATATTCGTGCATTTTAGAGCAATTACATTCTCAAGGTACAATATCATCCCTCTTGTTATGGTCGGTTAATATAAATGATCTTCTAGAACTAATGTAAAAATTCAGGCATACGCTGATTATTTTTGTGCGATTATCACAATAAGTGAAAATAGCAACTTTAGAATCCTTGCCATCAAGGGTATTTTCGTATTTCCAAATTTGGTCAGTAGATAATAAGCTTGTGTTTGACAAATCCAAAACAGAAACAATTTTATTCTCAAGGAAGCATCAGCTTTCGACTATACAGCTAATGTATGATGGAATTGAAATACCTGTTAAAAAATAAGGTTAAATATTTGGGCGTTATTCTTGATAGAAAATCATTATGGACTGACCATGTTAGACATAAAATTAACTCTGCAAAACAATATTCTGCTCGTCTTTTAACGGTTGCCAAGAGTACCTGAATCCACATGCATTGAGGATGCTATATAAATCCGTAATCGAAAGCCATATTTTATACGCGTGTCCTATTTGGATCTTTGCATTGAGAAAAAAAACATTTAGCGAATGCTATTGTCGGCGCAAAGATCTTCTATGATCATTTATAAATCCTCTAACATAGTTCAAACGCATGCGGTAACCGCTCTCAAACGAGTGCTTCCAATGGATTTCAGAGCATTAGAATTAAGTATATTAAGATACGAAAAAAAAATGGTCGACCTCAAATTTGGCCGAGGGTTTTGAGTCCTACCCTGAATGGAATTAGCTATTCGGCACATCATAGCCATTATACCGACAAAATTATTGCAATTTCTTTAATCCTTCCTTTAATGACTTTAGTGCATCTCAGCCCTTTGATATACCATAAATCTAAATAAGCTTTAAATAATAAGCTCTTAAAATAAATAATAAGCTCTTAAATAAATAAGCTCTTAAATAAGCTTTAGTATGCAAAATGGTTTGGCGAGTTTAAAAATTCTGTTAGCACTTGGCCGGCTAACTTTTTGAAAACAAAGATGACCTTATCTCTCCATCAAAAATCCAGCCAAATAGCAGATTAACACAGCTTATTACAGGGCATAGCGGATTGCTTCATTTTTTAGAGTAGGATTGGGAAAGCTGACTCCCCATTGTGCTTGTGCGGTCTAGTAAAAATATGTGGTCATCTTCTATTTGATTGCCCTGTTTGTTGTAGAACACATACAGTAATGGAGTTCGAATTAAGCGAATACGAAATAAGTGAGGAGCATTTCAAGGCACAACTATCCCACAGAATAATTAATCCATAGCAGCTTTTTACACATTTATAGTTCGTCATAAATAAAAAAGAAAAATGAATGTGTGAAAAACAAGAACTTTATAATTGAAACACAGGTATAATAATTGAAAAACAGGTATAATATTTGATTGCCCTGTTTGTTGTAGAACACATATAGTAATGGAGTTCGAATTAAGCGAATACAATATAAGTATGCCGTTTGCTTTATCGCTGATAATTAGAAATAGGAGAGCTTGGACTATTGTAAACAGATTTTGATCCCGCTGGAAGAGATTTGACTTTTAGTTAGTGTTTTTGTTTTGTTTTCGATTGTGTGTTTTCTTCTCTTTTTCTTCTCTTTTTTTTCCAGTGTGTACGTGATTTTTTTTTTCTTTCTGTGAAATACCTGTTTTTGGTTCAATCACGAATAAAGTATTTATCCATCTATCTAATTCTATCTTTTGTATTTTTCTTGTATTTGTTTCCTTTTTCTTTCGTTACTCCACTTGCAATTTTTTACCTTAAAAGTGGGCAATAAAATCATTCATTCATATATTGAGATTTGAATACATATATATAATTTTCATAAGATCTCAAGCTCAGAAATAAAATTCAACAATCTTAAGGGAAATCCCAAGGCGTTTCATTACTGTGTATATGTTTACGTGTATGTGAATGAATATTAGTACTTTAAGCTTTGCTATTTAAAGTCGGCTGAGCCCTGTAATATGTATCGCTAGCACCCATTTCTTGTTTTATTTTTCACAGTCTCTTTCTCTTGCCACTCTGCGATGTCTCTCTCCCTTTTTCTTTTCTCTCTTCCCGCTCTTTTTTCTTGCATTTTTCTCCATTTCTCTTACTTTTCTAAGCATTCGTTGCTTAAATTCGTTGCGCAAGGTTACTAAAAACTTAGTACCTGACATGCCACTAGTCAACCATTCACCTTGATTTTCGCCTTAGACTTATGTCTGTTGATCTTTTCTTATAAATTAATCAAGACACTTATTTTGGGGTTATAACATCCCTCGGGAGTCTGTCCCACGTGGATGCATATTGCCTTCCTTCAAGTGCTCAGTCAATATTCTCCTTATTTCAGGCTTATTACATTATATTGTCTTATATACCAGGCTTATATAAATATATTGTGCATTAAACTCACACAAGAAGCGATGCACCAAATCCAACTGTTTTAGAAGCAGATATAAGGCCATCTGCCCATTGACTATTTCTCTTGTAGAAATCTTTACTTGTAGCTGAGCCCTAAAACAAAACTCGACATAAGTACATTATATTTATCATATAAATACAACAATAAACATATCGAATATATTGATTGGTGTTGAACTAATTGGTAATCAAGTACCACGGATATCAAAGTAAAAATAATTTTTACCCCCTGGATCCAGCTAGTCTATTTAAAACTGAAAATGGTGATTCTAAAAGACATTTATTCTAGTTGTTAAAAAATTATGAAGTTGTTATCACATTTATGAAGTTGTCGTATCACATTTTTTCAGTGTTGCCAAGTTGAACCGCGAAACTGAATAAGCAAATCTAATTGATTTAATTTAGCAATACTCTTCGTCCGTAAAGATTCAAAAATCTGCGGTTTCTTAAAGACAATTACACCTTTAGAGGTGTAATTGCTTTTTTTGTTTTTTGCTGAATTTTCACCCATGTTTCTTTTTCTAAGGGAGTTCGCTACTACTGAAAACTGCCCTAACTGCATAAGGAAGACCTTTTCATTGGGGATGGAATTCCTAGTTTATCCTAACTTTTTAAGATATAGGTGTGTCAGTTTCCACTTAACCAATTGAAACAATCATATTTGATTTTCACTTTCATTAGTACTTTAAGAGTAGGCTGGTACAATTTTCATTTTATCGAAAAGAACTTGGCTCAACAGACCAAGAATTTGATTCAGTTATGTTAATACGTGTCTGATTTTTTTTTCTTTTTTTTCGGAATGCGTTTCTCACTTTTAATTAATGTGGGATAGGGTTCATTCTTTGCTAGGCCACTCTCAACGGGAGAACTTTCATAAATTAGCCAAAAGTAAGTCAATTTTGACTGGTGACTAGAGCGTTTTGGCTCGTCAGAATTTGCTTTTCTGCAAACTTTGGCTACCAGTTTGTATGCTCTATGTCTATGGTCGCCAAAATCCAGGATTTGATTTAGCAGGCACAAATGGGGGGGGGGGGGAGGGGTTGGTGGTATCAACTATTGAGATTTGTACGATTTTAAATACGATTTACTTTGTTTTCCTATTCCCCCACTCTTTAAGATGCCTCCTTCCCTCTAAAACAGATTTGTTTGCATAACTATGACCTAGCTGCACCTTATGCTGTCTGAAAGTGTAGACGAGAGAGTATGGGCTACTTACAAGAGTGGAAAGTGGTACTGGTGTCAGCAAAAAAAACCTCCACACCATCTAGCATTTGGCAATGCTTGACATTCTTGCAAGCTTTTTAATCGTTTTACTGTCAGGAACCAAAATTAGACACTTATTACTACACTAAGTTAATCCGCTACACAAATTAAATTTATTATTTTCATTATTACAGTAAAAAAAAAGTCAAGTGTCGCCAAAGGGCACATAGCGTTGAGTGTTCTCTTTGGTTTAGATTCGAGGAATACCTTATTTTATTTCATGCTTCATAACTATTGGTTCAAATCAAACTAGCAACAGAGTCTGTCAGATGACAGGCATAGAAAAAACAAACAAACAACATAGTTTATATTTTTTTGTAGGAGAGAGTATTGTCCATGGTGGGATTTTTCAGATATATTAAACTTGAAAATGTGATAGTTATTTATGCGTGGGGGAATTTTTCATGGGCGATTTGGTTGCTGACGACGAGTTTCGATTGTATAATTGAACTCAAAATTAAATTTTATAATATCTTGAATTGCGTATTCCGCTGTCTTGATAACAGTATTCCCATTTTTTCTTTGTAGTTATTTCTTCGTCTCTTATTTTTTATATTTATTCAAATTATACACGGTACAGCGAAGTGTTGTACTAAAAAAAAATATATACAAATAGTACGGACAATAGGAGGACACAAAATAGTACGAACAAATCTACTAAGCAAAAAATCAGACACGTATTAACATAACTGAATCAAATTCTTGGTATATTGGATCTAGTTCTTTTCGATAAAATAAAAATTATACCAACCTACTCTTAAAGTGCTAAGGACAGTGAAAATCAAATCTGATTGTTTCAATTGGTTAAGTGGAAACGGACACACCTATATCTTACAAAGTTGGGATAAACTAAGAATTCAATCCCCAATGAAAAGACCCTCCATATGCAGTTAGCAAAAATTCAGCAACAAGGTATAGCTGTCCTTTAAAGCTGCAATTGTCTTTAAGAAACCACAGATTTTTGATTTTTGGATCTTTATTAGTCAAGTGACACTGTCAAATGAAAAAGATTGACCATTCCAAACTGATTTCAGGTATGGGAACTATTTTTTTTTATATTAATCTTAATGATAAAATTTTACTGCGAGAACAAAATTTTAACTATTAAAATCGTCAAAAATTAATTAGGGCTGCACCTCTTGTATTCAAGACAAATACCGCCAAAACAAGATGGCGAAGGGCTCAAGTTTAACTGCCCCGAGAATCCTCCTTGACTCGATTGCAATCAAAATGGTAACAAGCTTAAAGTATATAGGCTCATCGGTCGACATACATGGTAGCTACAAATCTGAGTTTCAACACAGAATAGCATCAGCAGCTACCGTTTTCGCCCAACTCAACAAAGCCTTGTGGCGCAAACGCCAAACTCCCCTCCACGCTAAAATAAGAATTTATGGAGTGACAGTCAGGTCAGTACTATCATATGGAAGTAAAACTTGGACCATTGATGCTGAAGCACTAAATGTATTTGACTACAGATGCCAACGAAAAATCTCAGGTTTCCACCTCACTGATCAGGGTTCGAACAAAGAGATAAGAGAATGATATTTCCAGCACTATAATATAGCAGATAAAAAAAAAAAAAAAAACGGAAGAATATCAGGAACAAAATGACTAGCCCGTGTACCACTACCCCCTTGCAAAAGAACACTAAGGTGGTCAGCCCAAGAACCGCAAACTAGACGAGGGGATACGGTGAATTCCCTGAAAATGGTGCCATATTTATCTAGGCTACATTCAAGTTTTGCATATTGTGCACATTTACTTTCACCAAGGGAGCACAAATTCTAGGACCTATCCGGGATATTTTTAGAAGCTAATAATGTATGAATTCAAAGTATGATTCTTTATAGATCTTGATGAAAGTATCTTGGCTGCAATATTTTGATGAAGAAGGTTTTGTCAGCATTAGTTGCCATTCTCATCTGTCTATGTCACAAAAGTTATTTCCCGGCTAAAGAGCTAAAGTCAATAGTTCACAAAAAGTGAAGGCAGGGGGGATTTTTTTTTCGACGAAATTACACAAACAAATTTCAATAAAAACACGAATAAAGGAATTTTACAAAATCCAAGATGGAGTGAAGGCATTTCCCTCCTTCCCTCCACTGACACCCCCTGAATTCATCCATTGCAAACACATCACTTAAAGGAAATCACAAGTAAGCACGTTCATACAGCAATAATGGCCTATATCTCTGACACACTTTAAAATATTTACACATTTTTTAATTTGTCACCATCCCCACCCACCCAAAGCAAAAACTCTTACGTAAATAGCTAAAAAATAGTACTTAAATGCAATGATATTGCACTTATTTCACATTTTGAGACCCAAATACGCATTTTTAGCAAACCATAGAAAGCATCTTCTACAGGACTTCCGGTGTTGCCATAGAAACGCCATACTTTTTTGTACTTAAATGTTAAATGATTATCTGTAATACACGATTGCCTTATATTTTAACCACCTTTCATTGTGCTCTAGGTAATGTTATAATTATTATACAATAATTATTCCTAGTTTATTTCGCGCTACACAATTTTCGAATATTACCTTTCTTAGAACCAAAATCAAATGAAACTTTTAAGTCTTCAAAAATAGACACAAGAATATGGCTTAAAACAGATATAAATACAAAATAATAACAATATAAAATGTAGCAGTATTTTGGAGGTTATTAAGACGTGGGTTTTATTTATTCGCTTTTTTTGTTTTTTTCTTTATAGGGTGTGTTTAATTTAAGTTTTTTTTCGTTGATAAAGCTTCCGGACCTGGAGTCGAAATATTCAGATTTTTATTATATTTTTTTTGTTCCACTGTTTTATTCAAATTATACTCGTTTTTCTCTCTCTTAAATTCTGAAATGGAAAAGCAGTGTGCTCTAAGAAAATTTTTATTTATTTTTAATTATATTATTTAATTATAATTACTATTTAATTTTTTTTATTATATTTTTTATTATATTATTATTTAATTTAATTTTAATTATATTATTTTTATTAATTATTTATTTTAAAATTTTTTAATTATTTGAAAGGATCTCTACGAGTTTTCTGTACAATTGGCCAAATCATTTTACTCTTTTAGATTGCCAAATGCGAAATTATGTTAAGGATATTAAACGTCAAATGCTTGTTTTCCAATGTCTGTTTTCAATTCCTAAGGATTGTCAGTTTTGAATTGTAAGTATTAATTACTCAATAGTCAATTTATCTTGATTTTTGACTGGATATTAAACGTTATCTAATATTTGAAGGATATTAAACGTCAAATGCCTGTTTTCCAATGTCTGTTTTCAATTCCTAAGGATTGTCAGTTTTGAATTGTAAGTATTAATTACCCAATAGTCAATTTATCTTGATTTTGGTTGGATTCAACAGCTTTAACGCTGATCTACATATCATAGCTCTATGGTTAGGCCAACCTAATTGGAAAGCAATGGATTAAAAAATAAATAGTTTTCGTTTACACTAGACTTTTAATCACTCACCTTTCCTTTTAGGACGATTTCTTCCTGCAAACCACGTGACTTTCTAATAAGCTGACGAACACTTTGCATCAATGATGTGCATGAATCTAATACCTTTTCACTGACTTCCAATTTAATGCCAGAATCAGCTCCTCTTGATTTCTTCAGCATTTCCTGTAAAAGAAAAGTGTGGTGGATGATTGACGTTTACGAGACCATATCATGGTATGGTCGAATTACCTACAAAAGAGATACTCCACACATAGTCCTTTGAAGAACAGCGTTGTAAGACGCTCCGTCTCCATTCAGAATGGTCTCCCAATGGACACCATACCATATCGTAAAACGAGACCATACCATGGTATGGTCGAATTACCTGCGCAAGAGATACTCCACACAAAGTTCTTGAAGAACAGCTTTGTAAGACGCTCCATCTCCATTCAGAATAGTCTCCCAATGCTATACCTGAAAACCCGTCTGTTCATTAAGTGACGAACAAATAAACGTTGAAACGGTTAAAACGATCTAATGGTTAATATACGTTCAAATGGTTAAACGTTCAAATGGTTAAAACGTTCAAACGATACTCCACACATAGTCCTTGAAGAACAGCTTCGTAAGACACCCCATCTTCATTCAGAATAGTCTCCCAATGCTATACCTGAAAACCCGTCTTTTCATTCCTGACGAACAAATAAATGTTAAAATGGTTAAACGTTCAAATGGTTAAAACGTTCATACAATACTCCACACATAGTCCTTGAAGAACAGCTTCGTAAGACACTCCATCTCCATTCAGAATAGTCTCTCAATACTATACTTGAAAACCCGTCTGTTCATTAAGTGACGAACAAATAAACGTTAAAACGGTTAAAACGATCTAATGGTTAATATACGTTCAAATGGTTAAACATTCAAATGGTTAAAACGTTCAAACGATACTCCACACATAGTCCTTGGAGAACAGCTTCGTAAAACACTCCATCTCCATTCAGAATAGTCTCCCAATGCTATACCTGAAAACCCGTCTGTTCATTCCGTGACGAACAAATAAACGTTAAAACGGTTAAAACGATCTAATGGTTAATATACGTTCAAATGGTTAAACGTTCAAATGGTTAAAACGTTCAAACAATACTCCACACATAGTCCTTGAAGAACAGCTTCGTAAGACATTCCATCTCCATTCAGGATAATCTCCTAATGCTACACCTGAAAATCCGTCTGTTGATTCCGTGACGAACAAATAAACTTTCAAACAGGGATAAGTCCATTGAGTAGACAGTGAAAACAGATAATAAAGTCTGGATATTTCGACCACATATGCAGCGATTGTCATCAGCAGATATACTACAGCATTAAAATTATAACTAACATTATTTAATGCTTTAGTATATCTGCTGATGACAATCGCTGTATATGTGATCGAAATATCCAGACTTTTGTATGCCCATTTGAAAGTTTATTTGTTTGTAATTAAAAGGCAGTGTGCTCTGGAAAAAAAAATATACCTAGTTTAAGGTATTATCTAAAAAATTGAATAAAATCAAATTGCGAATAGTCGTAGTCAACTACTTTTGGTCATTAAAAATAATATTCAAGAAAAAATTGTAGTGTAGAGATAAAAAATAAGTAAAACAGATAGTAAAGAAATGTTTCCATCAGCTTGTAGCCTTTTTTCACTTAGCAGCAACTGAATCAGAACAACACACTTTGGGGGGGGGGGCGAGGGGTTAAGATGAATGTTCTATTTTAAGGAATAAAAAATTTTGGATATTTTTTAATGTAAATATGTTAAGGAAAAAGAAAAGAAAAAAATCTTGATGATGTCTCTGCAGGACGTTTGAATTTAAAGGACATTTTACTCGACAATTTGCATCGATTTTTCAAAAAAAAAAAAAGATTAATAGGTAATTTTTCATCGCAAGTACATCTGTCTAAACATTGACAGTAATATTTTTAAAAGTAAATACGTTAAGGAAAAAGAGAAAAAGTACAACACCATTGGCCCAGGAAGAAAAAACACGGCCTTAACTAGGCCTATCATTAATATTCATTGCATTCTTTAAACCTAGCTATTGCAAAACCTTAAGGTTTTTCAACAGCTGGTGCTAGGCAGGATGATAGAGACCACAACTGCATCAATTCCACCCTCGTAAATACCCACCTATCTGATAAGGTTAGGCTATAGCTTTAAGCCTACTTTCAGACTAACTCTGATTGAGCCTACTAGCTCCGGTATGCTGCTTAAAGATAACACTAATTAATAATAATAACGCTAAACAATAGCACTGATAATAATAGTTTTCTGCTAAGTTTAAATAAACTAAGTTTTCTGCCAGTTCGATTGACTTATAGGCATCGTGTAAGAAAATGTTATAAAAATATTTGAAGTTTTATCTTCTAAGCAAAAATACATATTGTTGATCAATCTTTGTTTTTTCTCATTTTTAGTCCAGAAACCTATTGCTATAAAACACTCAAATAAATTCGCGGCATTAGTTAAAAGTAACAACTTGTGTTTGGTAGTAGTGTTTGAAATTCTTGTATGTTTAGTGAAGTATATGTATATGTATATGAAGTATCTATTTAATGAAGTATTTAATGAAGCATAATAACTTTTCTTAAAATTATTATTCCTGTTCTTTTATGTACAATAAGCAAACAAAAACATATGGTCATCTTTTCTCTTGTCTTTAATAGATTCAAAAAGTTTTTAGCTTCCTACAATAGTTCCCTTCCCCGGTCAAATATCGAGTGTGCCGAAGTATCTATATTACCTAAGTCCGTCACTTAAAGGTTACACCTCAGCCCTAGGCCATATAAAGCAATAAAACTCAAAAAAGTATACTAATGCTACATCTACAATAAACTTGTCACGAATTAAGGTCACTCAAGGGTGAAGATCTTTCTCTTTCCCGATCTATTTAAAGTTTCTGTCATCAGCAATGTTTTTTATAATTCTGTCTCAGCCTAATCAATCTCAATCTGTTCTTTTCCCATTTAAAGGCTATTAAGTAGGTATATCTAGAGAACTGATCTTTGTTCAGCCTGAAATACGACTAAGTCATTCCAAAACGTTACTTCAAGATAGAAATACTATGTGCACGTCAACTGCTTCATGCGCAAAGAAAGTGAGTGATATTTGCCACCTTGGCCCTAGACCCATCATTGTTTTCTCAAAAGACTAAGTTTTGACCTAATGCCCAACATTGCTTGCTATTTCTATTTTATTTCATACATATTTCCTGCAACCATGCAACCTCAATTAAAGCAAAGTAGGCGCACCTATCTACTCCTACAACCATTTTCTCGTCTAAATTCACAGAATATTTCTGTGATTATTTATGTGTAAATTTCTGTAAATTTTGATCGGATTGGTGTTCTTAAGGGCGAGTACCTTACTTTCGGCTCTACGTCTCCTTTACTTGCAACACCCATGGCATGCAAATCGTTTTCTGTCCCCTTTGTGGCGTCTTGTAGGTGGTTGGGTACCAATATTTTTTCGAACCCTGATCAGTGCAGTGAAGAACTAGGATTATTCGTTGGCATATGTGGTCAAATACATTTAGTGCTTCAGCATCAATAGCTTTTGTGGTCCAAGTTTGGGTATTAAAAATTTACAATTTTTGTGTTCCCGGCTGATTTCCGACTCAAAAGACGAAAATTCAGATTGGTTATTCGAGAATTGCTGCAAACAGAGGTACATATAATCGTAGGCCTTAATGCAAATTATTTTTTGCGTTTTTGATCATTCCGTTCTCTATCTTTCCGGGTTTTATCCTGTTAAATAAGATGTAAGTAAGCTAGTAAGTAGTTTTATTGCACTCAAAGCCCTAGGGGCATGGGAATACAAAATAAAAAGGAAATTCTCTTTTGAATAACTGTCATTACAGAAACATAACATAGCCATCACACAGCACAAAGAGAAACACAAATCACCAAAAAAAAGAGAAGCACAAATTACAAAAATCCACTTCTGTGCTCCACTGCCAACCTGAGATATCGTCCTAAATTTTTAATACCCGCAAATCAATCATCTCTCATTAATTCACCACTCATCTCTCACCAAACTTAGACTTTCCATATACTTCATCACTCAACTGACTCAATTCTACACACTCATACATCACATGACCCACACCCTCATCCATACTTCCACACATTGGGCAAAAGCAAGGACCATCTTTCCCTCTCCTCCTCCCTAAATACCGCCTTCTTACCCCAAGTGGTAAAGTATCCCCTCCCCCCTATTCAATTACTCATTTTTTAAGTTTACATTAAACAAAACCCCTTCTCCCCGTGTTTCCTTCACCGGCACGGAAGGGCGCAGGGAATCGAGAAGGCTGCTTTCATACTGCTGAAGTTACAGCTGAGATACTGCTGAGATACAGCAGCACATAGGCTGCTGTATCTCTTGATCATGTAGAATATTACCTATCATCTGATATTTCTTCTTTTCGTATTCAATATTTTAATATTTTTTCCCTTCAGAGTGGGAAGATTCTGTCAAAAAATGGGAAGATGTTTTTAGTAAAGCTGCCGTGCGAAGTAGTAGGCTTTCGGATATTAGAAAAAATAAACTTCTTCCGTTCCATTGTCTTGAAAGTATAAATTTTTAGTAGTTAGTGCTTTTCTTCTTTCTTTTATATGTTTTACTCCGTTATTTACATTTTTGTTATTAGTGGATTATAAATAAAATAACAATAATAATACCGTGAAAGTTTGAAGATAAAGGAAGTTGCTTTGATGTTCTCATTGAAGTAACTCTAATAGCTTCTTCCCTACTTGGATCAGCAGCGACAATTGTATTTATTATTATTATTGGTGGTTTTATTTGTTTTTAGTTTAATGTTTTGTCTTTTTATCTTGTGCTGAGGACGCCAAGTTTACATACAGGCAAAATATCCGTGTTGTTTTAGTCTTTCATCTCTTTTTTCTCTACTGGCCGCAGTCTCGTTTGATGTTTTTTTTGTTGAATTTTATCTCTCTTTGTTGTTTGCTGATATTGATACATAATCCCCAGGGCCGTTTGAGGGGATATTTTTTTCGGTGGGGGGGTGGAACAAAAATAATATCAGTTACTTGCCTCAAAACGAGCGGCAGCATCATCGATGGCTTTTTCCATACCGCTTAGTTCATCTTCCAACAGTTTCTCTGCGTTTTCTCCGTCTGATTTACCTCTCAATATTTCACTAAGTCCTTCAATATTCTTATCAGCTTGAAGGAAAGCTTCGCGTAATTTATCCCTCTTGCTATTTATTTCCTCTTTTTTGCTCGTTATATATCCATTCTTTAGGGAGTTAATAAATGCGAGAAGTGGTACACCAATAGCCTGAAGAGATTTCAAAAGGCCTAAAAGGGAAATTTTGTTTATAGATTTATGTAGACTTACATCTTGTTTCTTCGATGTCAGTTCAAAAGGGAGGTGACATGTACTCAAAACTTGACGCAAGAGGGGAGGGGTACCAGAAAATCACCTGGAACGTGTAGGGGAGGGTCAAAACAAAAAAAAAATTAGGGCCATTTTTTCACCTGAAGAGAGACCCTTCGATCATTTTAAAGAGGGGCAAGTAGACTACCATTTACCGTCGTATGTAGGTATGAAGACAATTTTATGCAGAAAGAATTCACCAAAAGGCAATCTTGAATTCCGTAAAATTAATAAAAAATTTCGCGTAAAAAGTAAAATCTCTTATTGCCACGCGAAGAGCAAAGCCGTACCTAAAAATTGCATATAATTAACATTTATATGTGTATATCCAATACATCGTACTATTTATCAATTACCGTACTTAACACAAATAATTACCAAATGTAGTATATCATGTAAATAATTTCTTAGATCGCCCTGCTTTTCCATTTAAAAAAGAGTCTAAGAGAGAAAAACGGGTTAAATTTAAATAAAGCAGTGACCAACGTACTTTAAATCGAATATTTCGATTCCACAGCCGGGAGGCTTTATCAAGGAAAAAAAGGAAAAGAAAAAAGAGAAAAATTAGTTAATAATCTAAAGAAAAATACAAAGAACAACACAAACGAAAGAAGGGGAAAAAATAGATAAAACAAATAAATAAAACTCGCATCTTAACAAAACTTCCGAAGTACGGCAAAACTGTAGTCACAGAAAAGACACCTCCAGATAATATCCTATCTCTATAACCTCTCTCTTGATATCTTAGATATCTAAGATATCTAGAGGTCTCTAGACACCCAAATCTCTAGACAATGTTCCTCTATAAGATCGGACTGGCAAATGGGATCTATCAAAAGTAAAATGCTATTTTCATTTAAAAAGATTTAACACAGGGTGTTAACCAGAGCTTTTTTTTCAAATAACGCCAACGTTACTGAAAGCCTTACTGAACTAAAGGGAAGCAAAAACCCCCTCCCTTCATTTGACACCCTTGATCCTGTGGCTGATGTTAATTTTTTAACTTTCTGCTTTTCCCCCAACGTTAAATATTTACTTCTAACGCTTAGGTTAACATACCCAAGAAGCTAGATAATAATTAGGGCCTGACTTCGTTAAAAATAACTTAAATATAAAAAAAGTTAATATTAATCAATAGTACATTCTTCCTCAAAGTACATTCTTTTCAAACCAACATTTATATTCTATTTTTTTTTGGGGGGGGGGAATAAGGATTGCTATTAGTGAATGCATGTGTAGTGTTTTGTAAAGGGTGACGTTTACCCACACAAGTTTATAAACTTGGGGTTTGTTATTAATCTGCTTATTTTAATAAAACCGTTTTTCGATGCAAAAAAATACAAACAAACAAGTCTCTAAGAAGGCCTTTGAGGTTTCCATTGCTGGAATATCATTTAAAAGTTTTCGTTAATATATCTCAGCTAGGTTATTTAAGTTTTATTAACTCCTTTTTGCCTTCAAGGTTAGAATAGAAGCTTAATCTTTTCAGGTTAATATGTATTTGGTTTAAATGTGTCATGTCTCGAAAACAGGTCAATTTTCCCAAAATTTATGCATTTTTATGTATTCATTTCATTTCATTCCCTATGTCATTTCGCTAATTTTTTGCTTATTCATTTCACCTATTTTATTCCATAACGCATAGTGCATCTTTTACAATTTTGAGCAAACACACTAAATATGGCTACTACTAATATTAATACAACTCCTTGCAGCACCAAGCCCCCTCAGACCAACAGTTCAGCGCACGCTTCTTCTCTATCCCAATCTATTCAAATAATTTACGCTTCAATCACTCCCATGCAGTTCCAGTTTCCTTTAAATCGTGTCTTATGACTCTCGCCCCAATCAGGGATGACTTCTTTCTAATTTGGTCCCAGACGGATGGATCACAGTTTTAGCCACACTGAGTCGATTTGTGACATATATGGATTGATTAGATACCTCCTTTTGGATTAAATCCACCCCTAAGGTATTACATGCAAACAACTTTTCCTCTGCCTATCCCTTGAAAAAACAAAAAAAACAAAAAATAAGCCTTGATATGAATGGGGCTGCCCCACTTCTAACCATATCATATTATATCTGCCCATCGTAACTCCTAACCATATCTACATAGTACTATCATTGAACAATGCTATCAGAATAATCACCGATTATTTTGTGCTTCTATCCTAAATTTCCTTGCTGAAAAAGAACAAACAAAAATTGTATTAAGGAAAAACCGAAAAATTTAAATCCTCGAAGCCGCTTATCTCAAAAATACTATCTTGAAGGAGATGCGTTACGAAAGGGCTGAGATGGTTTTAAAACACAATACGACAAGGCTTGAGCAACCTAAAAACCTTCATCAAATAAAACGATAATACGATACAGCTTTTAATAAATGGACTAAGTTGATGTGATCCACAAATTGAGGGAGGAGGATGTGTCTATTCAAAACTGCTCATTCAAATGTAGAAAAATTTTAGAACAGGATGAGAACTAAGTAGAAACAGGTTGATAATCGGCAAATTTTAGAACACAAAATCATTAATTTACTTCATGTTTGTTTACTTCGGCTCTCCGTCTCCTTCACTTGCAACCCCCATGGCATGCAAATCGATTTCTGTCCCCTTTGTGGCGGCTATTAGGTGGTTTGGTACTGTTTGAGTTTGAATAAAAATGAAACGATTGTTGAATTGGATGAAAAGACCATAGGATTTGAATGAGAATTATTTTTAAAGAACTTTAAGACTTTAGCGTAAAGAGTAAGGGCTGAGGATGGAAGCTTCCCCGTCATATACGGAGTGATTTCTCTTCATGCTAAGTTTTAATGTTGCTCCTTACTTTGAGTTGAAAAAACTTGTTTTTTACTTAATTTTAGATATATTACTGTTAATTAATTCATACTTACTTTCTCCTTTGTCCATGTCTGGGAAAGACGTTGCCAAAACTTTGCCATCAATAACAAAAGTAGCAACAATGTCAGTAAATTGCATTATACTCACTACAGAGTCGGACACCGATGATCCATTGAATACTTCTCTTAGATTCTCCAACAGCCGCACGATATTTTCAAGGCTATTCAGTGACGATACGGCTCTTGTTACAGAAATATCTGCAAGTACAAGATACAATCTCAATAAGTAATATTGGATAAACTTAGCAAAAACAGTCACCAGTCCAGTCACAAGCTTTCACAGAGAACACTACTTAAAAAGAGTCTAAGGCCAAACAAAAGCAACTCGTCCCCGAATGGGGTGGGAAGATATCGTAAGGATAGATTTAAGGGAAAAAAGAATTTCTTGGGAAGGTTTAAACAGGGAAACCATGGATAGATTGGTATGAAGGAGGAGCTTGCGTAGCTGTGTTGGCCTCAGACGGCTTGGTGCTGTAGTGAGTTGTTAGTAGTAGCAGTAAAGCATAAACTCTTTGATAGATGTCTCATAGTTAAACAGTTTCAAGACGCTTCTGATAATTCAGGTTAAACTACTCAGCAGAAATATGTAAACTACTTAGCACAAAGATGTAGAGTAGTAAGAACTGTTTTTATAAAGTTTTATTTATTAAATGAAATTTACTACATTTTAAAACATATTTACGTCTTCAAATATTTGCAATTACAAATTTTACAACTTAGCCTACAAATGTTTATTTACAACACATAGAACATTTTAAACCACTTTAAACCCCTGTTAAACCCCTTACAGTGTTAAACCCCTGCTTCTTAAACGCAGGAACTGATCTTTAGGAATTTATTCCATATAAATTTGACCTAAAACAAATCTCCTTATCAATAGGCCTACACGTTTTTTTTTTGCCTACCTCTTGCCGTTCGGGCTCAAGTGGATAATCTTGCTAAAGAATGGTGTTTCGCTAACCTTTTTTCCCAAAAGGGGGTTTGAACCCGCCCCACCCACCCCCACCCCCATCCCAAAAAATTGTATGTAAAAACGTAAAGAATGCACATAAATAAATCTTGGATGGGTTGTATAAAATCTTTTTTGAACCAAAAAAAAACGAAAAAAAATGATAAAAACAAAAAACAAAAATAAAGCCGAAAAAAAAAGAACAAAAATCCTGGATACGGCCGGGCCTAAAACACATTTCCTTCTCATCATTTTTTGTTGCTTCCCTCTGGTCATTCGGCTTTATGTTAAAAATACCACTAAAAAGTGTATTCCACTAAACTATTTTTTCTCAAAAACATACTTTCACAAATTTCGGTGATTAAATTCTACAATCAAGACTTCCAGACAATTTATGTCGCTATTATGATTTGTATCTGGATAATAGACAATTCATGTCGCTATTGTCAGACGCAATCTTTAGAAGAGGATTGACGCGCTCACGCTCTGATTTCATCATGCTCAAGCACAGAGCCAAAAACCCTTTCACAGCAAAAGATTCAATTTTCAGACTCAGCATCCGATGATAAAAATATTAGAGCAATTATGGCACTTTATATATTCGTACATTTCTCGGAGCGAAATCACTGTAAACAGTATTGCTAATTCAGTAAAATATATATTTGACAACCCTGGCAAAATAGTTAATAAATGCCTAATAGATTGCAAGGTCTACTGTTTTGTTATTTATAATATAAGCATTTACGTATCTTATTACGCATGTTGTTATGCTGTTATGTTGTTTATGTTGTTATGTTGTTTTTATTGTTTTTTCTTTTTTTGTGTGTTTACTCCACAGTTTTATGCATTTTGTGGGTTATAAATAAATTATTATTATTATTATTATTATTATAATATATGGGCCAAGAATTAAGTAGCTAAATCCAGGGGTAGGGGAATTCAAAATAGCCCCTCCAAAATGTGCTTTCTCCCATTTTAAACCCCCTCCTATACACACATAGAGTGTGGTACATAATTTTTGGTAAAGAGATTGATATACCTTTAATGCATTATATGCTAAGCCTATGATTTTCTTACCTGGAGAGAGTGCAATAATAGCAACAGGTGGCTCGCTCAGGGTTTCAACACAAGACGATAATTCCGATTTGGCCTCCTCTACGATATTATCTGCAAATAAATTCATACAAATATATATAATTATTTATTATAATCATAATTTACAATTAATTATAATTATAAAAACTTTTTTGAATTAATTAATTTTTGAATAAAAAGGAATAAAAAACTTAATAAATGAACAATACAAAATTTTTTTGAGAAAGCATGATTTGCCGTTAAACTTAAAAAGAAGAACCATCAAATGTAAAAAAGGCTCTAAACGGCATTTCGAGCTTAACAAATGGACATGAAATGTACCAAAAAAAATGTCCAAAGTAAAAATATCATCCACCATTGTTTCTTAAACGAAAACTACAAAATTTTCAATCATCAGATTTATTTTTGAAAGCTTTTAACTTTGTTCTTTGAATATGATTTTTTTTTTTTTTTTTTTTTTTTTTTTTTTTTTTTTTTTTTTTTTTTTTTTTTTTTTTGTCAAAATCACCAAGCAACATTTTATAACAATGTTTCGATTTCTTAGATAAATTAGTAGAAAAATTCTTAGATAAATTAATTTTTTTTTTTTAGATTAACAAAAAATTTGTTACAGGAATTACTACAAACAATTTTTTGATAGGGCGATAGAAACAAGACTATAATGATTGAGCTAATCCTAAAACAACTATTCAGAACAAGATTGAATTGTTTATATGCTGAAATTATTTTGTCCGTATAATATTAATAATAATGAAATATTTAATATAATTGTAATTGCATTCCTACTATTTTTGGTTTATTTGTTATATTCCTATTTCATACCTTTATTTAAATTAAAACATCACTTTCAAGTAAAAAAAAAAAAAAAAAAAAACACTTTGACTTTCTATCTGATCATTTACCAAAATTGAGTTTTTGCCAAAAAATTTGCCAAAAACGTTTTTGCCAAATTTTTTCTTCTTCATTCTTCGAAATTCATCATTTTAAAAACGGTCTTTGTTAGGACGGTAGAAGTATTAATCTTAAAACAATTATTCCCAACAAGTTTGAATTATGAACTGACATTATTTTATCCTGATAAGTTTTTCAATTATAAAATTTTGTGTTTTGAATTGGTGACTTATCGATGACTTAGAGCGTGTTTCATTCCACTCCGCACGAAGTTCAAAAGACATTCATTGCCAGTTAATTGTACATTTTACATTGTAAGCTAACGCAAATTGGCTGTTTCTGATTTCATGCTTTCTAATTGTAATTTAAAAAAAAAATTAAAACACCGCCCTAAATAACAAAAAAAATTATTTTCTACTCCATCATTTATTGAAATTTCGAGAAATTTCGAAATTCGTCATTCTAAGAAAAATGAGAAAAACTGTACTTTTGGCTTAATCAGAATTCGCCCTTCTTTTGCACCAAATTTGCATATTAAATTAAACTAAAAAGCAAGTTTTTTCAACTCAAAGTAAGGAGCAACATTAAAACTTAGCATGAACAGATGTCATTCCGTATATGATGGGCAAGCTTTCATCCTCAGCCCTCACTATTTACACCAAAGTCTTTAAGTTCTTTAAAAATACTTCTCATTCGACTTCAAGGGTCGTTTCATCCAATTCAACAATCGTGTCATTCTTATTCAAATTGAACGGTGTATTTGAGCAGTGTTTCTTAAGAATTGTGATAAAATTCAAACAGCGTGAAGAGTGAGGGTGGAGGAAGGGACAGTCCCCCTCATATACGGATTAATTTTCTGTTCGTTTTAAGCTCAAAACTTATTTTTCATTTAATTTATGACCGTTTTTTAAATCATGCGAGGAAACACCCACCACTTCACCGTGTAAATTTTCCTCTAGAAAATTTCTCCGGGAAACTTCCCTTCGCACAGAATTTCCACCGTGTAAAAAACAAAACCAAATAAACACACATCCGTGACCTTTCTTCCGGCAAACAAATACAAAATTCCACATTTTTGTAGATAGGAGCTTGAAAACTTGACAGTAAGGTTCTCTGATATGCTGGATATGATAGTATGATTTTCATAACAATTAAATTTTTGAGGTAGTTTCCCTCCTTTTCCAATTTCAGGTAAATTTTCTCTCAGGCTCGTAGCTTATGATGAGTAATCCAGCCATTACTTTTGATGTACCAATCTTTATCAAAATTTCCATTTTTTAGAGTTTCGGTTATCTTTGGGCCGAGTCATTCTTTACTTGCAGCTCGTTACCACGAGTCGTTGGATTAAAATCTTATTTTCATAGTGGTCAAGACTAAAAATATTAAAAAATAAAAATAAAAAAATCTAAAAAAAAATAAATAAAAAGACTAAAAAATAAAATCCGAAGTCCAAAGCTGATTGATACTTAATTGCTTTCTTCAACGCTGATTATCGTATTTAAAATTAAGTGTCTAATTCATCCTTTTAATTAAGCTATTCTATTACTTGCACTTATTTATTGCAAATGGTAAATGGATTTGACCCTGCTTCACAATTATTACTAATTGTTTTTTGACTAGTACTTGCTTATTAATTGTTGGCTGATTATTGTTTATTTTTAAAATAATCTGGAACAGCAGTATATACATCTTTTCCATACTAATTATGGAAGGATATTATATTCATAATAAATATTTAACTTTAAGCTAACTATTTTGAAATAAAAGTCTTACCATACAATTTTTTCAAGAGCTCAACATTATTTTTTTCTAAATTTTCATTCCTTTTCATCTGCTCTTCTTTTTCTTCTTCCATCTGTTGTATCGTCAAAGCTTTCAGTCTTTTCTCTTCTTCCAAAGCTGTTGACAATGAACTTTTCTCTTCAAAAATCGCATCCTTTCCAACCTGTAATTCCTGTAAATCACCAGTTAGTGTTACCACCCTCTTTTCAACCTCTGAACGCAAGGAACGTTCTTTAAGAAGCTCCTCTTTACTATGAGTCAACTCACATTCAAGCCTCTCTCGAGTGTCGATAAGCTGCTTCCTCTCTTCAAGCTTTTCATACAAGCTTGACTGCAAGCTCCGCATCATATTCCGAACTTCATCGAATTCCGAGCGAGAAATATCGAGCTCTTCTGCTAATTTAGTCTTTTGTTCTAAAAGCGCTTTCGTGTTAACTGTTAGTTTCTCTACCTCCCTTTCCAGATCAGTACGAAGTTTATCTGTACTATGGAGGCAGTTGATGCTATCCATTAATTCACCCTCCAAATCATTTTTTCGGGCTTCTAAATTCTCCATGCATACCTTAAGTTCTGCCACCTCTACATGCAACCTCTCATTATTAGTAAGAAAAGTAGATGCCTCGGTTACTTTTTCTTTTAGTTCTTGTTCTAAACTTTCAATTTTTTTAGTCATCTCCAAGCTTTTCCCTCTTTCTTCAGACAATTGCTTATCAATTTCATTCTTGTCTTTCAGTAAGTCATCTTTAAACGATAACAAGGAAGAGGTATCTTTATCTTTTACTTTCAGGTCTTCTTCCAAAGAATCAATTCTCTTTAACAAATCTTGATTTTTTGTTTTCATTTCAGAAACTAAAGCAGAAACTTCAGATTTTTCAGCCTCAATTTGAGTGATGTTAGTCTGAAGCTGGCTACTATTAGTAACTATATCATGCATTTTTTCTTCCAAAACCTATAAAAAAGCGATAGAATAAGTTAGAAAGAAATCAGAAATGTCAATTATCTGTTTTCAGAGAATAATGCAGAAATATAGTGTTTTTCAAAATCGTTTTGAATGATTTTAGTTTAAAGCTGGCTAATATTAGTAACTACATCATGCATCTTTTCTTCCAAAGCCGATAAAAAGCGATAGAATAAGTTAGCAAAAACTTTGCAAAACTATAGAGCAGGCTAAAGACAAAGCCTCTTTCACATTGAAGCGTTGCGTCTGCACTGTGATTGGAGAAGCACAACGACAAAGCAACAACAATTCATTGGTTCATTCATTTATAACGTATTTCATGCATCATTCACAACACCAATATTGTCCTAGAACCTACTTATATGAATCTATGCTCTGCTCTTGTATACAAACACAGACCAGGGGCATTGGGGGTAAGGGAGCATATATTTATAATTAAATAAAAAAAAATATTTTTTCAGCAATTTTTTAATTCAGTTAATTCAATTTATTATTTAACTTAATTTATTCTTCAGTTTTCTTTCGTTTTAATTATTTTAATCTACTCATTTTTAATTTATATTTCTAATTTATTTTAAGAATTTATTATTTCATTATTTGATAACTTATTATCCGATAATAGTTTGTTTAGTTCCAAGGGGTGCTGCAATTATCTTCCTCTAACTCATTTTTAGTTTATATTTCTAATTTATTTTAAGAATTTATTATTTCATTATTTGATAACTTATAATTCGATAATAGTTTGTTTTGTTCTAAGGGGTGCTGCAATTATCTTCATCTATTTTTTGTTATCTTTTCATTTATTTATTTTAATCTACTCATTTTTAGTTTATATTTCTAATTTATTTTAAGAATTTACTATTTCATTATTTGATAACTTATTATTCGATAATAGTTTGTTTAGTTCCAAGGGGTGCTGCAATTATCTTCTTCTATTTTTTATTATCTTTTCATTTATTTATTTTAATCTACTCATTTTTAGTTTATATTTCTAATTTATTTTAAGAATTTATTATTTCATTATTTGATAACTTATTATTCGATAATAGTTTGTTTAGTTCCAAGGGGTGCTGCAATTATCTTCCTCTAGATCTCCTATTTGCTTAGTTCTTGAAAAATCCTTTCTTTTTTTGGTGTCTTCATCGAGAAAAAGCAAAATTACTCCCTCCCTCTAGATTTAGAGAGAAACCCTTTTCTGCATCTTCATTTTGAAAAGAAATTGAAAAAAATCTCCCTCCCTACATTTTCGTGAATTGGCACCCCCTGGCAAAGATACATTGATACATAAACATTTTTTTTACAAAAAAAAAGAGAAGGAAAAAAAAAGGATTCAAAAAGACAATTTTTCAAAAAAAAAAACAACCACGAGGGCAATTTGCTTTCAGCCACGAGGGCATTTTGCGGCCAGTCAATAATGGTCCCAAGCTTCGTCTTACCGTATATTATGTATGTATAGTCAGCGTGGTCTTAGAATCTACTTGCGAAGAGGATTTTTTCAATGAGTATTTCGCTAATGTCATATTTGCACGAACGCTTTAAGGTCCATTCACGATGAGATTTCGCTAGTACTGAGATTTAGCTACTGTTAATGGAGCCAATCAGATTTTTCATACAATTTTCTGATTGGCTCAATTTTAGCGCTAGTTAAATCTCGGTATCAGCAAGATCTCATTGTAAGTGGCCTTTAAAAAATAGAGCGTACGGAAAAAAGCCCAAATAAAGAGAATTACCTAAAAAGGCATAGTAACATCATTTACGCAAAATCCGATAGATGAAGACTCTTATAAAACAGACCAGAGGCGTCACAAGACTTGTTTAAAAACTTAAAGTCAGAACTAAACTTAAAACAAAAATGTAAAATATTTTTCATACAAAAATACGAATTGCCTCAAAATAGGCTTTAAAAAATCTTTTTCGCATGCTGACCAATGGTCTGCGTAGGACAGGTACCGATCACCTGATTTTCTGCCTTCGGTCAGGAGTGCATTGCGTAGTTCGGGGCAAATAATCCGACACTTCCTGTTTTTTTTTCCCAAGATTTCTCCAGGTCCCCCATTTAGAGCTGGGTCAACTCCCACGGAGCTTACAGAATCACAGCATCTACCCCCATTCTAAACCAAATAACCAGCAACACCAGGACTCAAACCCCCAACCTCAGGATTTCGAGTTTAGCTCGCTAACCATTCACCTAGGACGACTGAGCCGTACTAGAAAGTTAAAAGTTTTTCCTAAGACCTTAGTATCTAGACATAACAAAAAAAAAGTAAAAAAAGCACAAAATATTTTGGCATTGGCTTCTATTAGGCCATCATCAGTGGAAAAAAAAGGAAACATGGATAAAAACCAGAAAAAATACTATACTGGCTCAAACTAACAATGAAACAAACAAGGAAACACAAAGCGATGAATACATTCAGCCAGTGAACATATCAGAAAAAGCGGAGGAAATGTTGATTATTATTACAAAGATTATCCAAAGATCATCCTGGCTTTCCATATAAATATTTAATATTTTTCCCAAGTCACCAATGGGTGTTTTTTTTCCCAGTGATCATCGTATCGATTAGATATCAAAAAGGGCTTAATCTAACATAAATTTAATTTATTAGTGCCCTATCTATGACGTGCGCTACAGAGTAGGTACCAGAATAGTTAATTAGTTAGCGTTGGTGTTTCCACTAATACCCATTTTTATGGAGATAAATGAAATTTCAAATGCATCTCCTCCCCAAAAAGAACATACCAAAACACTTTTCGGTAGATGGATCCAGTACTAAGAGCGATCTACTTATTTTCTAGCAAAAAGCGATAACACCTTTTTGCCATTTAGAATGCTCTTAGGAGAACAAAATGTACCATTAAGAGGAGGATTGAGGGGACGGGAACCATGTCTTAATTATACCCCTCGTGTCTTTAGTTTCATTTGAAAACTTGTGTTTTTTCTTATCCATTAGGCTGCACAATTAATTAATAAGCGTCTGAGCGTCAATTAATTATAAGTGTCAATAAGCATCTGAGCTGCACATCGTGCAGCTCAGACGCTTGAACTCTGTTTTAACAATTTCAAATTACAGACAAAAATGGGGAAAGTAATGAAAGGTAATTAAAGGCGTCAATATGCAAAAAAAAAAAAAAAAAAAAAAAAAACAACAGAACGGTGGATACTCAAAATGTTTCAATACTACACATATTTGAACAATTTATTCGTAGAGAAATCGGAACCTGAAAGTGAGGAGGTGATTTTCAATCATTCCCACACCTTCCACCTCCACCTACACACAGAACAAAATAACGTAAAAACTTGCTAGCAAAAATGTTGGTTACGTAAATTAATAGCTATATAATGGCAAATAAATATGTTTTCCAAAAAATACCCCACCTCTCTACACAAAAATCGCGGAGGAAGCGGAAGGAGGTAAAAAAAGCACACAAAGCCGATTTTTCTGCAAAATTACTATATTATAATCTATTACAATACCTGTTATGTTCTGGCCTCGGTAACCTAACTAGACAAGACACTTATTGCCTGGTGCCCGATCTTTATTGTTTCAAGAACCCCATACCTGATCATATACCAATTAAAGCAAGGATAGAATTAAATTTAGAGAAAAAAAGGTGGAGACAAACGAAAAGGAAAGTAGGATAATGGGTAAGAGTAGGGCAGTAGAAAATAGGAAAGAAGAAGAGTATGTGTCTCCTAAGGTGTAAAAGTCATTTCAGTAGAAAATAATGGAAGAAAATGAGCAAGAAAGTTTGGAGAGAAGCCTGAGATAGGCGGAAGATGGGGAAATTGAAGGTTCTTTAGACGTATTGAGCCAAGTTGTATATTCAGTAGGGGAGAGGATTGCAAGTGGGGGAGAGAGATCTGAGGAGAGCTTTTTCCGACATCTTAAGGAATTATTAGATCGCCAGAGCCTGACGAAACTGAAAACATCAGGGCTATCTTTTCCTTGCTTGGAAGTAGGGAGCTGAATGGCCCAATTTTAAAGGTCAACTAAGTTAATTTACTTTACTCAACGTAATTTCGTTTTGAATATTTTTCAGCTCAAATATAAATTCAATAGTTTTTTTTTATTGCTCATTATTTATTATTATTTTTTGTAACTCATTTATTTCACTATTTAATATTTATTATTCTTATTTGTTTGTGTAACTCATTTTATTTTTTTATAAGATTTATTTTTTATCATGGCTCATTATTCAATAACTTAGTATCTAATTTATTTTTTATTCATTTAATTCAATTTATTATCAAACTTAATAATTATTTATTATTTATTTATTATAATAAATAAAATTTATTTATTTTAATCTACTTGTTTTGTTTTTTAACTTATTTACCCAATTTAATTTAACGATTTATTATTTCATTATTCAATAATTACCTATAGCATGATTGTTTCTTTATTTCCATCTTAGCTTCCACGACAAAGCGAAATTTTATCATACCTTTGCCCTCCGTAAGAAAAAAAAACAACAAAAACAATGCAGACATTAAGGATCATATTATTTGTACGCCACCTGTATTCATTTTAGCCTGTAAAAAATATATTGAGTGAGAAGGGAGACTTTAAAATACTTTATTTTCTTAATCAAACCTTGGGTAGACCAATTTTTTGGGAAGTTATGGGGGAGAATACATAAAATCTTGAGAATATATTGGATTCCTCCCCTCCAACTAAACACCAGGCAAAACACCCACTACAATTGGGGTAACGATTGGCTCTTGCGATTAGCCCCGCTAGTGAAAAAATAAAGTCTCTGGCAATATAAATATTTCCTCCGCCAGTTTTCCCTGGACCTACTACCTTTGCCCATAGCCCACTTACTTTTATTGTCTCTTCCATATTTTTCTTTTCCACTTCGAGTGTAGCTATATCAGATTTTCTCGACTCTAATTCACCCATTACTTCTTCAAGGGTCTTTGCTAAATTTTCCAATTCTGCTTTCTTCGCTTTCACCTCCTCTTTAAGATTTTCTTTTTCAGTCAGCTGAGCTTTCTGCAATGCACAATGCTTTTCAACATCCGCTTTCTGTCGCAGAAGGCTGATGTGCTCTTCACGCAGCTTTTGATAAACGTCTTTTAATTTGATAAATTTGTCTTCCAAGTTTTTGGCTTTTCCTTTAAAACGTAGTTACATTATAAACAAATGAAAATAAAACTAACAAAACATTCTAGAACACCAAATTCTATAAAAAAAGCACTATTAAACCATTTGATAAAACATTATACATGATAAGGTAGAAAAAGTCTAAAAAAAACAGAAAATTTTTGTCACGTTTCCAAACCAATTTGAAAAGAAAACACGGAACACCATTCAATTGCTTTTATAAATTCAAAGAAATATTTCTTTATATTAAAGTCCCTACATTGAAGACAATATACAATGAATTTAAAACATTTCATCTTTTTCTGTCAAGTTTGCCCCCGTATCTGAATGCTAATGATATGCAGGATATTAGACTTTTATATTTAATAAACATTTGTTGTATCTATCTCGATAGTAGTATAAAAAGTTTAAAATTATTTCAAAGTTTAGTCCGACAGATATAATGACTTCGTATAGATAGTTACGTTTGAATTTGGGCCCACTACCTCAGCCGTCTCCAGGATTCTTTTTCGGGGGGGGGGAGGGGTAAAAGAATGGAGAAGAAAGACTTTAACTCCCGTGGACTTTGTCCCAAACTTCCTCGTGAAGTTTAATATTAATTAACGAGCCACACAAATATTCTTTAGTTGTTTTTAGTCTAAACAGTCTCTTTACCTGCATTTTAATGGCCAATTTACGAGTCGGAGAGATTTTTCGGGGAGAGGGGTTCAAAGCTGGTGTCTTCCCCTGAATACAACTGTTTCAATTGCACCCCGTTATATGGTTGTTCTGATAAGTACTAGCACCGAGAACGCTGTTTAGTTTGATTGTTGTTTTTAAGATAAACAGTCTTCTTACCGGCATTTTAACGGACAATTTACGAGTTGAAGAAATTTTTCAGGGAAGAGGGACTCAAACCCGGTACCCCCTATCCATAACGCCGAGACCACTGTTTATATGTCTTTGTATTTCGTTGGTCTTTTTATAACCACAGGACAGTTGTTCTGTGTATTTGCCAGAGTTATATGTTTCAGTTGTTTTGTTTATTTTTTTCCATTGAGTATAATTTACTCCTCCTTCTTTATGGTGAAAGAGGATTCAAAATAATTTATTATTAATCACTCTAATGTACTGATTTTTAAAATAAAATAGTCACGTTATTTTGATAACGACTGATATCGCAAGAAACTGCTGTTGGTATTACAAAGCAGTATCTATAATTTACTTTTTTAGTCTCCAATGATCTTTTATAGTTCCCCCTTAAGGGGAGTTCCTTCAGCTTGCTCTCTTTCTGACACTTCTGCCGAAAAAGTTTTGTAAAAAAAAAGAATAACTGTTTTTTTCTATATTTTGTTTTATCAAGATTTTTTTTTAAGATTTGTAATAAAAAAAGAAAAATATTCTAAATATGTGTAAGAAATTGTTTAACTAATAGTAGAGTGCCTGATGACCTGACACTGACATCTTTGCTATGAAAAAAAGCGAAGAATTCAAGATAAAGCCTTCACCAAAGATTTGCACTTTATATGGTTATAATATTTTTTATATGCTTATGTATGTTTAATACGTTTTATATGTTTAAATGTATATAATGATTTTACACGCTTTTTAAATAAAAAATATTTCAGAAGGGCCCAATTTCTTAAATGAAATAGACTTAGGCTCCAAATTTGTCTCGCCTTCCAAGCTTAATCAAACCATTAGAAACGAAAATTAAATCAATCTTTCCAGCACCCCTCAAGAAATTTATACCGGCCAAAGGCGGAGGACTCTCCCATGAAATTGATCTAATCAGCAGCTTAAATGGCGTCAAAATTGTATAACTTTTGCTAAATTTCTATACAATTAAATAGAAATTTCTATCTATTTCTATTATTTTATTATATTTTATCTATTTCTATATTTTATCTATATTTTATCTATTTCTATTATTTTATTATATTTTATCTATTTCTATATTTTATCTATTTCTATTATTTTATTAAGTCAACCAATAGGAGCAGACATTAATGCTTTATCTTTAATGATAAAAAACTGTGTGTTGAAACCGGGTAATTATTAATTTTTTTTTTTTTGTAAGAGAAAATTCAACTAATTTATGCTATCGGAGAGAAATAAAAAACGAGAAAGGAAGAAACATAACATTTAATTCTCACTTTGTTTTTACAAATATAGTAATAACTGCCATTGAAATTGCGTCACAACCCCCCCCCCCAAAAAAAAATGGTGCTAGATATAGGCATAGGCTATATCCAAAGTTAGTGTTTTTATGACCTTTCTGAGCATTGAATGGGGAACCAAATGATATATTTATTTTTTTCGTACTTTATTTCATCCAATACCGTGAATTATAAAGTTCTTTCACATTTTTAATTTCTTGCATTTGTACATTTTTCTTAAGTTCTTCAAATTTGTATGGTTCCTTTTTATAACTGGCTTTATTTTACAATTCGAACCAACTTTTGTTGAGAAATAAGGACCAACGTACAAATCCACAACACCTGCAACCATTTGCATATAGCATATGGCTATGTCTGACCCTATTAAGGGAGGGGGGGGGGAAGCTGGAGCACAATTACGACCGTAGTGATTATTACATTTGGAAAGAAAATTTGATGCGGAATCAAATGGTATAATTTTTTTTCTATATGATTTTTGTCCTGTATCATAAATTAACCAAAAAGTCAACATAATGTGCATAATCATAGTCTTTCCAAATCATAGTCTTATCTGATTTTATTTTGTTATGAGTGATTTATCGTTGTTAGTAATTAATTTTTGTTACTTTTAGATTTGTTGTTTTTTATTTTTTATTTTTTTGTGCTGCGCCACTATTTAGGCGCAGTACAATATGCATGTACTCGCTGTACAATACGTAAGCTGCGCCTACGTATTATACAGCGAGTTACAAAAAAAAAAATACTAATTAATAATCATCTGAAAGGAAGAGGTATCTTGGTCGTCAGTAACTTTTACCTTTTGATTTGACGGTGAAACTTTTGTGAAGTGAAAAGCCTGAGGTTTTTGTTGGAGCACTCACCCTTAACAACACGCACTTTTATAAACTTTTATAAAATTAAAAAAAGGAAGACTTTTATAAAACTGAATAAATTTTCTGAGCACTAGTTGAGGTATCTCTAAGGAGTCACAAAAACATAATAATCTGGCATAAGGTTGTTAACAATATAAGTCATTACTAAAACTTATTTAATTAAATTCTGTTTCATAAATTGTATTTATCAAAGGAAATTAAATAATGACTAGATTGGACATTGCGTCACAAAGCAAAAAGAAAGTTTGAAAGTGTTGGTCAATCCTAAGAATTCTACCTTCTGCGTTTTGTATCCTTTGAATTGTTTCAGCTTCAGCGATCTTAGTGCCATCTTCAAGCTGTCGTATCATATCCACCTTTGCCTCTCTTTCTCTATTAAGCTCACGATCACGATCAGATACTACGCTTTCTAGTTCATGGATTCTTTCAAGGTATTCTTCGAGGTATCGACGATAGTCAGATTTGACCCTCTGCAGTTCCTCAGTCAACTGTTCTATCTGGTATAAGAGTTGCTCAATATACCGATCGCTGAAAAATATAATAATTATAAAAACTGATACTATATTAGCATAAAAACTAAAACCTACACTAAAATTTATTCATAGAAAATACTGAAAGATGTATAAGAGCACGTCAAAATGTGGTATTGCATAGGAAACTAGAATGGAAAATCTGGCTCGACCAATGGATACAAGCCTGGTTGGAGATTGGTAGGATTTACCCTTCTTAGACGTTCACCGAACCAATCAGGATTTATCTTGATTGGTTTCACCTTAAAGTTTTCTAAATTTACGGTCCAGTTTTCCAGATAGTCACAACAGTTATAGCACTATATCGATATATTTCATGCACGTCACTAATTTTTCTAGCTAACACAACCACCATCTAGATTACATGCTCGCACGTCAAACAGCTGAGCTCTGTGACCTCATAAAAATAGTCTACAAGTCAAAAAGAGGTAGAAGTACGAGCCAGATTGCAACCAGAAGTACGAGTCAGAGTGCAAGTAGAAGATGCGATACACGTCATAGCTGGTAGTATAATTAGTCAAAATTATGAAAATAATTAGTCAAATTGAATTTGAAATTCAACCTGATACAAACTAATTCTCGCGAAAGTCTGCTAAAAACTCTGAAATGGATTCCAATATACCTATCTACAGCTTGAGGAAAGATTACCACCTTTGATTGTACCATCTTACTGGCCAAGCTAATTCAAAAGAGGAGGTCATACCAGGTAGGGAAACTAAAAAACGTGACTGAAACTGCTGACTAGAAGCTACTTTTGTCTGGAACACTCTTTTCTGAATCCTCATGTTAGCTAACCTAAACTACGTTTCAATAGCATATTTATTAATCTATTTCTCCTTAAATTACAATCTTCTATATGCCTAGAGATCTCCTTTACTGCGCTGATTTAACACCCAAATAAATAAAATCCCTCTTTAGCACCCTTTTAAAACTATTCCTAAAAAATTCCTCTTAAAACACCATCGGAATTGGAGAAACAACCAATTATATTTTTTCGCTTGATTTTTTTCCCCTTCCTTTTTTAATGCCCCTCTTGATTATTCCTGATTAAACTTAATTTAAAAATTAGATTTGATTTTTTTTTGTTATACTGAGTTTTATTTGTTTTTATGTTCTTAACATGTTATCACCAATCCCAGTTTAAATAGTGACTAATGAATGGATTTTCATTCTGAAAATTTAAATTTTGACATTTTTTATCAATCTTTTAGTTTTCATTATTTTCTATACTTCTGTATTTGTCTTGTTTTTAATTCAGCCCTTCCGCGCTCATGATGGTAATTTTTTAAAATAAATATCTTATCTCACCAGCATGAAGATTAAAGTTTGTTTTCACAAAGCAGCTGACAGGTTCATTCTCTTATATGTTGTCAAATATGTGTTGCCTCTTATATGTTGGCCATTGCAGGCGTCTCACCTCCAAGATATTGAAGTTTATGTCCACCGCTGTCAACGAAAAATCGTTAGAGTAAGGTACTCTGACAGAATCTCAGATAATGATGGATGCCGCCACTGCTGCAATTCTGAGATCTTCAAACAGAGCAGTTGGTTGGGCTATGTCCTGAGAAGACCCAATGACAGCATCATCAAGCAAGTACTTCTAGCTGTTCCTGCGCCAGATTAGCGAGGGCAACCTAACAGGTGCTCTGACAGAACCTCAGATAATGATGGATGCCGCCACTGCTGCAATTCTGAGATCTTCAAACAGAGCAGTTGGTTGGGCTATGTCCTGAGAAGACCCAATGGCAGCATCATCAAGCAAGTACTTCTAGCTGTTCCTGTGCCAGATTAGCGAGGTCAACCTGACAGGTACTCTGACAGAACCTCAGATAATGATGGATGCCGCCACTGCTACAATTCTGAGATATTCAAACAGAGCAGTTGGCTGGATCATGTCCTGAGAAGACCTAGTGGCAGCATCATGAAGTAAGCATTTCTAGCTGTTCCTGTGCCATATTGGCGAAAGAAACCAGACGATGAACTGACGAAACTATGTCGAGCCTAACGACACATTTCAAAAATCTGACAGAGGAGGGAATATCTCCTGATTCCGGTTTACCTAAAAGCTCGCATATGATCACGATATACATAAGTTAATCACAAGAATTTTTTTGGATTCCGGTGAAGCCTTCGCGTCTGGTCTCATAATAAGTTTAGGTCAGAATGGACTAAAATAGATCTTCAAGGTGTTTCAAGTATTTATACTCCTCATACATTTTGAAAATTATTCTGGATATTTTGCTTTACTGAGACGGATGTTACCCTTTAGGCTGTACTGAAAAGAACGTTGAGAGCCA